>NC_088202.1:102208380-102508380 GCF_037126465.1 Ornithodoros turicata
TTAAGGAAGACGACAGGATTGCAGGGACACGGGAGCTCGTGAGCTTCCGCCCTCGATCTTCTCTTCCGCCATTACTGTCATTAAAAGCTTTGTCACCGATCCTTACGGACGTCTCCTGCTTCCTTATACACTGGTGCCGAAACCCGGGACCCGCTGGGTCAACTTACGACTAGGAAGCATTGAGGAGGCCATAAGGACGCACCGACTCTCATCGCTGGTAAGGAAATGGAGGATCTTGATCGCATCAGGAAATTTCGAAGTCAGGCCAGGTCGTCGATAACCCGAACGGTGAACGATCTGAAGACGCTTTTGACTACGACCCCTCTTCCCAGAGAGCAACTGAAGCAAACCTTGACGGTTTTGGAAACGAAGTGGGCTACCTTGAAAGAAAAGGACCGAGAGGTTCAGGGTCTCATACCGGAGGAATTGATAGAGAGCGAGTGTAATTCCTGCGATCAATACCTCGAGTCAGTCACTGCGATCAAGTTCCAAGTGTGTTCCGCACTAGACTCCACGACCGCATCCCGATCTTTGGCTCCCGCACGTGACGGCGTTAATGCTACGGGACCTCGACGATCCTCCTCAGGAGATCGGAGTCCGTCTACCGGAGTCACTCTACCGAAGCTGCGGATCGACACCTTTAGCGGCGACCTATCTAAATGGCAGGGGTTCTGGGACCAGTTCCGTGCGAGTATTCATGAAAACGAACGTCTCACTGATGTCAACAAGCTGAAGTACCTGGTTTCTCTCGTTTCTGGGCCAGCAGCCCGTGCCATTGAAGGTCTCTCAATTAGCGATGAGAACTATACGACTGCCGTGGACATACTTCAGAAGCGATTTGGGAAGGACGACCTTGTGACCGAAAACATGGGGCGCCTTTTCGAGCTCAGGACTGTTCGGTCCAGCACCGACGTAAAGGGGTTGCGTGAGCTCCACGAGACTGTTACAGTGCGCATCAGAAACCTGGAGAGCCTAAATGTTACGACAGCACAATACGCAATTCCGCTTCGGCAGGTCATCTTGAAGAAGATTCCTAGAGACCTCGAAATGGACTTCTACCGAACCAAGGACAAAGGCAAGGACACCAACGGCGACTCGTTATCATCCCTACTAGATTTCCTGGAGAATGAGATTGAATGTCGGGAACGAGCCCGAAGGGAGGCAGATGACGTTCCCAAGCGCAGTGAGCCGACCCCAGCCTCTGCATCTTCGCTGACAGCAACCGCGTCGTCTGTCTCAGATCCAGCACCTGCAATGGCTGCCCCAAGTACTCCTACATGTGTGCTTTGCAAGTCCGGACAGCATCGATTGGAGCGATGCACTGCTGGTTTGAGCCCTGAGGAAGTAGGACTGATCCTGCGCCGGGAGGGTAGGTGTTTCCTTTGCGGACGACGGTCGCACATATCGAAGGATTGCAGGGTAAGGCGGGTCTTGCAGTGTGATCGCTGCCATAGACGTCATCTTACTCAGCTGTGCCCCGGAGTCAACTCATCCAGTACTGAGCAGTCCCCGCAGTCGTCTCAGTCTACAGCACAAGAGCCGTCGACGGTGCATGCCTCTACGGGAACTGTTGTGACATCTCTTTCTTCATCCTCTGCCGTTTTGCCAGGCGCGGCGGTCCTTCTGCAAACAGCCAAGGTGTGGATTGAAGGAACTGATGGCCGGAGAAGTCTCGCACGCATACTTCTGGATGGCGGCAGCCAACGCAGTTTTATTCGACAGGATGTGTCGACGAAGCTCGGATGTACACTGCTTCGATCCGAAGATTTGCATGTTGGGGCCCTTGGAAACACTGCGTCAAGCTGCACGAAGTATCGATGCGTGCGGGTTGTCTTGCGCAGCCAATTTTCGGCATCATGTATGGCAATCGAGGCGGTTCAATACCCCGACATCTGCTCCGATGGATTGCCTGTTCTCGATTCGCATTCTGCGCAACACGTCAAGAATATGGGTCTACAGCTTGCTGACGAGCCCTCATCTCCCACCGATATTTCATTATTGATTGGAGCGGACTTTTATTGGGGAGTTGTGACTGGAGCAACCGCCCGTTTATCAGATTACCTGGTGGCTGTTCAAACTCTGTTTGGGTGGACGATTCAAGGCTCAGGCAGAAATGCCAGCGGTGGTCGCCGTCACATCCCGTCGGTTCATGTTCTCCATGTTGAGGTGCACAAGGAAGATACCAACGTCATCGACCAGCAACTCTCCGCCTTTTGGGAGTTAGAGCATTTGGGCATAATTGATCGCCACCAGTCCGACTCCGACGGTGACACTGTCCTACGCAAGTTCCGGTCCACAGCGCAGTTGTTAAACGGTCGTTATACCGTGCGCTTGCCTTGGAAGTCGGAAGCGCCTGAAGCATTGGGTGACAACAAGAAGCTGGCGGTCCAGAGGCTGGATAGTACCATCAAACGATTACGGAGAGACCAAACGTTGCTGGAAGAATATGATTCCACCATACGTCAGTATTTACGTCTTCAACACGCTGAACGGGTCCTACAACCGGAGTTGGTGGCCGGGCCTCTCTATTATATGCCGCACCACGCAGTCATCCGAAGGGACCGCGAGACAACAAAGGTTCGAATTGTGTTTGATGCCTCGTCGAAGGCTCACGGTTCTCTCTCTCTCAACGAAGCTCTTCACGCCGGCCCTAACCTTAACCCTGACGTTCTGCAATTGCTGTTGCGGTTTCGATCTTATCATGTGGCTCTCACAGCGGATATAGAGAAGGCGTTTTTACAGATCGTGCTGGACAGTGCTGACCGAGATTGTTTGCGTTTTCTGTGGTATGCCACGACGCCACGGGCAGGCGAACCGTTGCCCCCAGTAGAAATTTGGCGCATGACACGAGTGCCTTTTGGAGCCAAGTCCAGTCCCTTTCTTCTCGCTGCCACTATACGTCACCACCTGAGAGCAGCAGAAGAGACATACCCACGCACGGCGTCCTTACTTTCCAGCCATTTCTATGTAGACGACCTCGTTGTTGGTAGGCCATCGCCGGAAGAGGCACTTACTGTTTACCACGAGTCGCGGCAAACCTTCCGCGACGCGGGCATGAAACTGGTTAAGTGGACGAGCAATGATGCTCATCTCCGGGCTACCTTTGACGCCGATGGGACAGGAAGTTCGACCACGTCGCCACTACGGAAGGTCCTAGGAATTGTTTGGGATATCGAGACAGATGAAATTCGGTATCCGTCGAAGTCAATGTCAGAGTTCCTGGAGCAACGGTCGAATACCAAACGGTATGTACTGCAAGCAGTGGCTCGCATTTATGATCCCTTGGGCTATGTGGCGCCTTTCGTGTTGACAGCCAAGATTTTGCTACAACGGATTTGGCTCTCCAAGATGAGTTGGGACGAAGAACTACCAAAAACCTGATGGGAGTGTGGTCGTCTTGGTGCCAGCAGGTGCCTTTATTGTCTCGCGTCTCGTTACCACGGCGGCTCGGCGGGAAGATGTCGGAGGGCAGCATCGCGCTGCATATGTTTTGCGACGCGAGTCCGCGAGCATACGGTGCGGCCGCATACCTGGTGACGCTCGACAGGGACGGTCATTACAGTGCGGATCTTCTTTTGGCAAAGTCTCGGGTGGCCCCGGTCAAAACTGTCTCCTTACCGAGACTCGAGTTAATGGGTGCCGTCATCGCGACCAGGCTTATGGGATTCTTACAGACGACGTTATCTCTGTCCACCGTACCCACTGTGTTATGGACGGACTCTGAGATAACACTCTACTGGATTTACGGATCGACGAACGACTGGAAACCTTTTGTACAGAACCGGGTGTCGGAGATACGGGCTGGTACGGAGCCTAGTCAGTGGCGCCACTGCCCCGGCAAAGAAAATCCCGCGGATCTTCTCACGAGAGGCACTTCATGCCTCCAATTGCTGAACAACAGTGTATGGTGGCAGGGGCCCTCGTGGCTTATGGATCAAAAGTCTTGGCCTCCAGCATGGCGTACTCCAGATGAACCCTGCGTCGAGGTACGAAACGAAACAAAGGCCCAGACGGCGTGCTGCGTACCTATCTTGGCTACTACTACCCTAATGGATGTTGCCAAATACAGTTCGCTCCACCGGCTGCTGAGAGTTACCGCTTGGGTGTCAAGATTCCTGCACAACTGCAGGCATACCACAGCCGAAAGTAGGGGACCTTTGACGGCCGCCGAGGTAGTTGCAGCGGAAACATACTGGGTCACAGCGGCACAACTGCAGGCATACCACAGCCGAAAGGAGGAGCATCCCATCGTCATTCCCGCTGACCACTCGTTCACAGCTCTTTTAGTTTTCCGGGCTCATGTCAGGCTTCTGCATGCTGGAGTTCAGGAGACACTCGCCGCGCTTCGGGAAGAGTACTGGGTTCTCCGTGGTCGTCAGGTTGTGAAGAGGATCGTAAATGGATGTCGCACTTGCCGACGAACGAAGGTTCAGGCGTGCACAGAAGTTACCGCTCCGCTACCACGAGACCGCTTGTCACAGTCCGCACCATTTGAAGTGACAGGCACTGATTTTGCGGGTCCACTGTACTACAAGTGTTCCAAAGACGGTGGAAGAAAGTGCTACATCCTGATTTTTACCTGTGCCGTCACTAGGGCTGTTCACCTAGAGCTGACGAAGTCTGTCTACCGAGGATTTCCAAATGGCTCTTAGAAGGTTCGTATCAAGACGGGGCGTACCCGCCACTATATATTCGGACAATTTTCGGACATTCAAGCGAGCCAGTGGCGAACTCACCCCTGCCTGGTTGTCACAGAAAGCTCAGGTAAACGTATTCTTGACTGCACGACGGATCACCTGGAAATTCATAGTGGAGCGAGGAGCATGGTGGGGTGGGTTTTGGGAACGCCTGATTCGTAGTACCAAAACCTGCCTGCGTACAGTCCTGGGCCGAAGCGCCCTCCGCTACGAAGAACTCTCTACCGTTCTCACAGAGGTGGAGGCGGTGATGAATTCTCGGCCTCTGACGTATCTGTCCGAAGATCCAGACGATCTTTCTGCCGTCACGCCGTCACACTTTCTGATTGGGCAAAGGCTCACCGCGCTTCCGTGTCGCGAACCCGAAGCAGGAACAACATCTACAGCGCAACAGTTGAGACGACGGTGGATGTATCGGGAAGAATTGACTCATCAATGCTGGAAGAAGTGGCTTAAAACGTACATCCTCCTCCTGAGATCGGCCAACGTCTGCAAGCCCGTACCATCACACAGCGTCGCCGTCGGGGACCTAGTACTCATTGCTGCAGAGTCAAGGCCGCGAACATCGTGGCCTCTAGGACGTGTGAGTCACGTAACACAGAGCCCAGATGGAAGGGTTAGATCCTTTAGAATCAACTTGCCAGGAGGGAAAACCGTAAGCCGGCCAGTACAACTTCTCTACAAATTGGAAGCTGATTGACTTGTACTTCCGCGCCGGGGAGTGTTAAGGAAGACGACAGGATTGCAGGGACACGGGAGCTCGTGAGCTTCCGTCCTCGATCTTCTCTTCCGCCATTACTGTCATTAAAAGCTTTGTCACCGATCCTTACGGACGTCTCCTGCTTCCTTATACATACACATTTGAAGTGACTATTGCAAGATATCCGGCACAGTGTTCACAAGCGTATACTACTTTAGTGTGATACCCCTATTTTCTATAGCTTTCTGCCACCTGTATGAAGTTCATATTACATAGTCATGCGTTACAAGTGTGATTACTTTTATTAAGTGTTAACATTACCCTGACATTACATTTTCCCGGAAGTATCGTGCACGGTCCTACGGGGTGTTTGAAACGCCCTCTATAAAGCGACGTGATTAGTCCCTGACATCGTTACGTATTACCGCCGATAGCAACTTAGCCTCTGCATGCAATAAGGAAATAAGTAAAAAAAAATCTCAATCGAGAAAACTTCAATTGAATACTTAGTAACGCGATTGTGGTCGGTATTCTCTTGGTAACGCCAATGACAAATGGACTACATCCCTATATATACGTAAATAATGTAGATGCATGCACGTGTTGTTGGCATTGTTATGGGATATGCCGATTGGCGGAAAAGAAACAAGACCAGGAGCGGTGACTCATCCTCTTTTTCAAAGTAACACCGCGTCTTCTATGGCCATTAGCCGCGGGCGCCCGTGTCATACAACTCGCATAGCTAGAAACCATGGTATATACCCTTATAATAACAAGAAACCAAAGAGGTGCATCTAAACAAGTGAGCCGCCATGATAGATACGGAAAGCCTAACATGTTACGAACGGTATCTCCTGCAAGCTCCAGGCGCCGTTCTCGCATGTCGCAGCATAAGGTTTACACAGTACAATACACGTTCCTTACTGAAGAGGAAGAAATTCGAGCGCACAAGATGACATCAGACAAAACACGCACATTTTCAAACGGCATGGCACACGGGGCACAGGTGAAAGAAGCACGACTTGGATTGGATTGGATACCACGGTAGCGAAGTGCACTGGCGTTCACGGGGAGAGACCGTGGCCGAACCCACCGTATCGATCGTGGCGCCTTCCAGACTTCGATGCGGGGAGGAGGTATCGCTTTCGCACAATCCTTTGCTTCCCCCCCATTACTCTCTCACTCTCCCCCTCAGCTTTTCTAGTAGCCTCTCTCCTTTTGATTTCTATGGCCCGCGTGATAAGGGCATTGCTCTCCGACAACGTGTGAATTACTATATACATCCCTGAATTTTCTTTAGCAAGTGCATACTGGCATTTAGATGCCATTACAGCAAAAATACTAAAACGGGCAAATCCACTTGTCTCCTTATTGTGCACACAGGTTCAATTGAGTATCCGCAAATTGCCTCCACATGAATGATTTCGTCGAGAGACGAGAGCAGTATGCATAATAGCAATCAATAACCATAGATGTTTTAAATTTATATTATTATTATTATACTATTATATATTATGTTATTATAATAATAAATAAAAAAAGCAGGGTAGAAGGAGTTGTCTTTCAAATACTCAACTTACTCTCCGTCATCCTTCTTTGTGACCATCAGGTTGGTGACAAAAGTGACTGGAAAAAGGCTGTACGAGCTGGTTATGGGTAATGTCATTATACGCTTTACCCGACCAAAATGTAGTGGAAATACATTACACATTACTCCTTCGCAGAAATACTTCCGTCTCCTGGAACCACCTCATACAGCGAAGGGCATCCAAGCTGCCAAGGTGCATAAATCTGGCCCGTACTAACGAAAAAGAAAAAAAAAGAACCATTAGGTTATCTTTGTGATGTAAGCCATCATTTGGTGCTTATGTAGATCATCTCCTTTTCATTCGCGTTTGCATATGGGTTACGACCTGTTGTTTCTGCGATTCAACGTCTTGGGGAATGGGTGCCAGTGCTATGAAGTTAGCAAGATTTATACCTTCTATAGTGGAACTTGTATAGTTCTGCATTGAATATGTCGAAATGGGTTTACGCACACGGTAATGTAATGATAATGTAGCTTCACACGATGCAGCAGCGCATCATCTGCGCCTTCACAAATGTTGTGACTTTCACTAAACAAAGAAGAATAAAAAATGAACGGGGCCCTAGCTTTGTTATTCCGCATATCTCTGCACAGGATGGCACGTCTGCGTGTGCGAGAACGAGGCTTCCTATGCAGCCTTTTTCTTTTTTTTTTTCGACAAATCACGACACCCTACAGATCATACTCGGTAAGCATAGGTCGATGAATTGAGAAGTAGGGTATATGGCTTCGACATTGCAAGTCGGCCAGATTTCTTAGAAAGCACGATGCACCAGTCGTCAAGTGACGGCGGCGCCGTTGTCGAAGCGAGCCTCGAACCGAACGTCTCGCAGATGTAACTCGCGACAGAACCACGTACCCATGCTGAACCTGCGCCTTGCTATAGTCAAGAAAGGTCTCGTGGGAATGTGCAGCATCTTGACCTCTTTTTTTTTTTAATAGCTTCGTGTGGTCCCGTTTTTTTTAGGGCAGCGTGCCGAATCTCTAATGACCACATATGCTAATGCTATTTTTTTAGATTCCGTGAAGAGTTTCCTGAGTTCACAGACGCTAAAATTTCCTTTCTTACGCTGTAAAAACTTTAAAAGAACTTCTTTTTTACAGTACTGGGCTTTCATTAGGAAAAAAAAAAGTGCAGATTACCATGATGGTTTTGTTAACACTAATCAGTTGTCGAACATACGCCACTAGGGTTTATTATATGCTCAAGTGTTATACAGGTTCCCGCTTAGAGTACAGTGTTAAATACAGTGTACACATTTCAAGTTATGATTGCAAAATATCAGGCATGTGTTCACAGCCGTGTACTACTTTAGTGTGGTGCTACATATAGGTGTCTGCCATCTGTATGAAGTCCACATATGCATAGTAATGCATTACTATAGTGCAGACTTGTGCCCGTTACTCGAAAAAAATAATTGATTAGCGTTACCATTTCTTCAACGCAAAAAGTAATTGATTACCGTTACCAATTACTCGACTCAAAATGTAATTGAGTAACGAGTAAAAAAATAACGCGTTACTCCGGTCGTTACTCTGCGTTCACACAAATTATACCCGTCTTTATGTGCCTCAGAAAAAAAAAAGTTCAACAGCGGAACAGCTCAAATAACGCGAAAAACAAAAACGCGTAGGACAGGTAGATCTCTACGTCTACTGTATTTATCGGGAAGACGTTGACCCGATTGTGGAAGAACATTGCCTGGAACTTCCCCATGACTCACTAAACCTCCAAAGCTTCAGGTATCACCACACTGGTGTAAGAAAAGATTAAGGACAGACCTGAAATTCCAGAACGTTATTACAGTGACCTGCGCTTGGGACAACAAAGGCCGACGGCACGAGGGGCTTCACTTGGGGCAGAACATCTGAAACATAAGTTAATCTCTGCCGGAAAAGTAATCAATTACTGAGTAATCGATTACTCCAAAAAGTAATTGATTACTCGAAAAATTACTTTCACAGTAAAGTAACTGATTACTCGAAAAATTACTCAAAAAAGTAATTGATTACAGGTAACGCAATTACTAGTAACGCGTTACGCACAAGTCTGCTATAGTGTCATTACATTCATTAAGTGCTAACATCACGTTGACATTACATTTTCCCAGAAGTCTCGAACGCAGTCATATGGGGTGTTTGAAACGTACTATAAAGGGACGTGATTTATCATTTACTTTGTTACCTATCTAGTTCATATATTTGGTAAAAAAAGCCAACTTAATTCTACGAAAAATAAGCGAATGGGCAGAATCAAATTGTTTAATGGTCAACACGAATAGAACTAAAGCGGTATTGTTTAAGCCGAAGAATAAAATGGTTGTATTAACTTCCTGTGTTAAAATCGGAAACAATGAAATCGAATTATGCAGTATGGTAAAATATTTAGGCGTGTACTTTACAGACTCGATGTCCTGGCCTTATCATATTGAACAAATAAGGTCTAAGGTATGGAAAGGGACTGCTGCACTGCACAGATGCATCTGTGCAGTGCAGCAGTCCCTTTCCATAACGGTAACTTCAGGTAACTTCAGGTAACGACAGGTAACTTCTCAACCTATGCCTACATGTAGGCATAGGTTGAGAAGTTACCTGTCGAAAAGTCATTACAAGTTAAGTTACCGTGTGCAAAATGTAACTAAGTTAATAGCGAAGTTCTTCAGCATGAAATGTAACTCGCAGTTACTGAGTTACTTAAAAAAACAACGAGTTATTTCCAAGTTACTTCGGACACAAAATAGCATCACGCAGGTGCAGCTCTGAACTACGCTCGAATCTATAGAGATGAACAAGGTCGCGCCCGAAAGCCACGGTCTCGAGGGGATTACGAAATGGTCCCTTAAAGGGACGCTACCCTCAGTCCCACTTTTCTTTCAATGGGAGGCAGCGAACAAGTGCCCGTTCGTGAAATCCAGCCCTCTCCTTCCGATTTGTTTCGGTTTCAGTCTGTCTACCAATGTCATGATGACGTTTCTCTGGCAGAGGACTATTGGAACGCTCTGCATCTTACTTCCTGTTGGCGCACAATGGTTCAGCTTCATTTCAATGGCAGCGGTAGTTACTTCCTGAATAAAATACTGTCATTGATTGAATATCACTTTTTATCCAAGAAAATGCCATGAAGGAACCGGAGAGAAAACAAGAAAATATGTGCACGTGAGTGAAAAGCGAGTTAAAGTAACTTGGAACTTAACTTACGTTACTTTTGCAGAGTTAACTGAAAAAGGAACGAGTTCTTTTGAAAGTTACCACGGCATAAAAGTACAGAGTTAAGTTACAAGTTACCAAAAAAACGAACTTAGTTACAGTAACGAGTTACCTCGAACTCTGGATGTAGGCGCCTGCTTCCTAAAAAAAACTATTAGAATTGTGTATATCGCTTTAATACAGTCACAATTTCATTACTGTCATTTAGTTTGGGGCACGGGGAGCAATTTGGGAAGCCTGCTTATTACACAAAAAAGAGTGTTGTGCACAATGGAAGATCTCTCTTACTGTCACACTACAAAAAGGCTTTTTGGAAAAGCAAAATAATTAATATATGGAAGCTTTACAGCTCTAGATTAGCTATGACTAATCGAGCAGCGATCAAAACAAACTATAGAACATTTTTAGACTTATCTCAACTACCACGACCGGTGCAGTATTATCCTTTTCGTCGAGGATCTCGGTGGGCTCTTCCCAGGTTGCGAACCGAATATGGCAAACACTTATTGAATTATACTTTACCTCTGCTCCTGAACAAAGCAGAGGCAGCGAATATTGATGTAGTGTACAATGTAAAAAAAGATGTTACAGGTTACTTATTAAGCATCTAAACGTTGCTTGTGTTTCTCTGTGTCATTTTATATTCGAAACTCTAAGTTACAGTAGTGTTTGTATTTATGAACGTTGTGCTGTTCGTCCGGCCTGGATGGAGATGAGCCTCGTCAAGCTGCTTTGACACCTTTTTGCTCCTTTTCGAGTGCTCTCCTTTTCAAGATGTGTGTTCACATTTTTTAATAATAATAATAATTATTATTATTATTATTACTCAAGGGAATATTTAGTAAGGTGATTGCGGCCGGTCTTGCTTGAGGAACGCCGTCCTTTTTTTTAATACAGATTTTTCATAAAAAAGCTATAAGGGCTATAGAAGGGCTATTTGGGGTGAAGGAAAGATGCGTCTCCGAAGATGCGCAATTAACAAAATAAAAAAAAATGGTGTTCCTTTATGAATTTTTTGCGGACGATCTATCAAACGGATTTTGTTCTGAAAACTGCTACGACATCAGGTGACCGAAGGGAACAGATGTTCTTGTAGCAGCAGCGTCATAATCATCACCAGCACCGCCATCGGTTACGCGCAGCACTGCGCGTGACCCGAGCTTTCGTTTTCGGTTCATCGCCATTAACCGTCATTAAACCCATCAACCTCAGTAGAGCCTGGTCGCCTCATTTCTCGCTCTACAACTGGTGACCCGAACGTGATGTTTTAACGTTCCACCATCATGAACGGTGACCAGCACTCCACCAGCTCTTCGCCTCCCAGCCGGCCACCGCCACCGCTTGAGGCTTCTGTGGCACCGCTCCGCCTGCCGCCTTTCTCCGCCGCGGACCGTATTATGGATTTTGCTGGCCTTCCATCTCCAGGAGCCGTTGCCGCCCTGGCCCCCCGCACCTCCCCTCCACCGGTGGACGTTGCAATCACTGCCATCAGCACGTCGCTCCAGCAACTCCAGACTACGGTGGCGGCCCTGGTGAACCGGGTGGACGCCATTCCCCCGCAGCGACCACGTTCCCCTCGGCGCCCTTTTTGCCTTTTTGCCGGCGCTGGACCTTGGATGCGAGTGGCCGGATGCCTTGCGGGGTGATGGTGTGTCCCAGGAAGGTAAGGGTGGTAACGCCAAACTCGCACTTCGCGGCATTGATGGAGACTCCGTAGTCCTCCAGGCGCGAGAACAGGGCGCGCAGATGGGCGCGATGAGCCTCCGGAGATGGACTTGCGACGAGGATGTCATCCATGTATGCGAATGCGAAGTCCAGGCCGCGGAGCACTTCGTTGATGAATCGTTGGAATGTCTGCGCAGCATTACGCAGGCCAAAGGGCATCCGCACGTATTCAAAGAGGCCAAAAGGGGTGGTTATAGCAGTCTTCGGGATGTCAGGGGGATGGACGGGAATTTGGTGATAGGCTTTGATGAGGTCTATCTTGGAGAAGATGGTCGCTCCCCGGTTCGACGGCAAGTCTATGGTGCGACACCTCTACTGGTACCCCGCGCCCTTTCGTTCCCCTGGCCTTCCGCCGGCATGTTTTCAACGCCCTCCACTCGCTGTCCCACCCTGGCGTGCGCGGCACGCAAAAGATCGTCGCAGAGCGCTACATATGGCCTCGCATGAATGCCGATGTCCGTGACTGGGCGCGGGCCTGCCTAGCCTGCCAGCGGTCCAAAATCTACCGCCACACCATCTCGCCTCCATCGCGGTTCCTTCCGCCAGATGCACGTTTCGACCAGGTCCACATCGACTTGGTCGGCCCGCTTCCTCTGGCCAAGGGCTACCGCTACCTGCTCTCGTGCATCGACCGCTTTACCCGCTGGCCGGAGGTAACGCCGATTCCTGACATCACGGCTGAGACGGTGGCCCACGCATTCCTCTTCTCCTGGGTTTCCCGATTCGGCGTCCCGTCCACTGTAACCACGGACAGAGGACGCCAGTTTGAATCGTCCCTCTTCCGTCACCTGTGCAGCGCCCTCGGAACCCATCACATCCGAACCACGGCCTACCATCCGGCTGCCAACGGCCTGGTCGAGCGCCTTCATCGGCAGCTCAAGGCGTCCCTCCGCGCCACTGACCACGGCGACACAAGCTGGCCCGAGCGTCTACCCTTCGTCCTGCTTGGCCTTCGCGCCGCGATCCGCCAGGATGACTGCAGCGCGGCCCACATGGTCTACGGCTGCCCGCTCCGCCTTCCCGGAGCATTCTTCAGCCCATCGGCCCCGCTCGTGCACGACCCTTCCTCCTACATCGACCGTCTCCGCCAGCTCTTCCGGGACCTCAAGCCCACGCCTACCCGCTCCGCTCCCGCAACACGCGTGTTCGTGAGCCCCGACCTTCATCAAGCCACCCACGTCTTCGTCCGCCGGGACTCTGTGCGCTCCAGCTTGCAGCCTCCCTATGACGGCCCCTACAAGGTCATCTCGCGAGCCGCGAAGTTTTTTCGCCTCGATCTTCCGCGGGGACCTGACACTGTGGCCATCGACAGGCTCAAGCCCGCATTCCTGGAGTCTGCACCTCTGGTATCGCCCGACCAGCCCTTCCTACGTCCGTGCTCAGCTCCTGTCTCCAGCATTCCTTCCCCTCCACGTCGGGTGCATTGGGCGCCGCAGCTCGCACACTACGAGCCGCCCGCCGCCTCGGGTCCGGCTCCTGCACTCCTTGGCCTCGGCGCCCGACCTTTCCGCCAACCTCGGCCCTCCTCGCCAGCCTTGTCATCCGCCACGGGGGGGAGCCCTGTAGCAGCAGCGTCATAATCATCACCAGCACCGCCATCGGTTACGCGCAGCACTGCGCGTGACCCGAGCTTTCGTTTTCGGTTCATCGCCATTAACCGTCATTAAACCCATCAACCTCAGTAGAGCCTGGTCGCCTCATTTCTCGCTCTACATTCTCATTGGTACAACTTCGTAGCTTTTATAATTAGAAAGGTAATTAACGATTTTTAGGTAATCATAATTACCTAAAAATTGTTAATTAACTTTACTATGACTTTATTATGACTGCAGTCATTCGACGGTTGAGCAACAGATGGCCAAGAACGTCTGCCGGCCCACAGACGATAGAAGTGAAAACAGGATGTCTATAGCCCTTATAGTCTTTTATGCACACCCTGTATGTATGACATCAAGCACGAATTATGACACCCTGTATGTATACGCAAATACTGTACAGCGCTGGACAAATGTTTACGGAACATGCTCCGGCGCATTCCTTCGTCAGAGTGAGACGCTAGCAGTGAATGGTACCGTACGGACTTGCAAACCGGTGACTGGGTTATCTAGGCACATGTCTGTAAGCTCGTACGACCACATTTCTGCTAGCCTGTGGCTGTGAGGAAGGAATGCGCCGGAGCGTTTTCCGTTAAATTTTGTCCACCACTGTACATGCGTGCAGGTGCTGATGCCAGTGGCATAGGATATGGCGGTGGACAGCGTGCAGCAATGTAGGTGCAGCAGAGTCAGCTATCATGGCGGCGAGCAGTGTATCTGTAGCGATGCATCATTAAGTTCCTTGTTAGGGAGAACGCCAAACCAGATGAGATTAGAAGAACAGTACGGGGAACAATGTCAAGGGGAAGAGTGTACGAATGGTGCAGACAGTTTGGCGAAGGAAGGGATATGGTGACGAATGAGCCATATGAATACGTTCGTCCGCCTAGTGTCACGCCAGTGAGCATCCCACGCATTGAGGGAGCTAGTAACCAAAACCAACAGACCATGTATCGGTGAAATTTAAAATTCTAAACCTAATTCACATCACTACTGTTTACCTGCCTTGAAAACGTATTCATGCAGCCTTTCTTTCTAACGTGTTTTCACAATTCTTTACTCGCTCCTGCTGCAGGTGACCGAGGTAACTGTGGTGCACCTCATGGAAGTACGAGGAGGACGCCTCTGCATTACTATGGCATTGCATTTATTTTCATCAAGCAAGGCGAGATAGAAATGAAACATAATTCAGAAAAAAAAAAAGCCTTTGAACATGTTTCCTCTTGCCGTTGCGATATCTTATTTCATGATAGAAAGATAACAAAGTTTCCGATATCATAGGGAAAGGGAAATCTGGGAAGCATATTATCAGAAGGTGGGGAAGGTCGTGGGACCAACGCGCCGATTGGCGTAACGTGGAGAGGGAATTTCATCGTGGTTTTGACTGATTTGTGTCTGCGAGTAAAGCTTTGTTGTGAGTGCGCTACCTGCGTGTCTCCTTCTTCTTCTGTGTTTATAGCACGTTTACCACTCCATGGATTACCAGCCTGCCCAGTGCAGCGTTTTAGGTATTATATTATACCTTATATTTCTAGTTATTCAGGCTTTGCGTGTGTGCAGTATGTGTCTGACGAGTCCTACTGGGTGAATATTGTGCGCTTTGTTCAGCTTTTCCAAATGAGAGCTGCTTATGCGTGTGGGACAAGGAGAGCTTCGTATAGTGCCTGAGGGTCAACGCGACGCGCCTCGAGTTGCCTTGAGGTTCAGCAACTGTTCGCTCGCTCAACGTAGAAAGTTAACAAGATTGTGTATACTGAGGTTGTGTGTGGAACGCCGTTGCCATGTTGGTGATCTTATTTTGGTCAGACTGGCACTTCTTTAAATAGCAGACTACGTAAGCCTGTTGTGTGTTTCAGGCTAAGAACAGTTACTCTTCATCGTATTCCTATAGGTATAATGTTTAGACGAAAATAAGGAACACTCTTGGAACATGTTGCCCCTTACGGTTGTGATATTTCATTGCGCAATAAAGAGATAAAAATAAGTTTTCGGAATGAAACTTGGTAATCTGGGGAAGTATATTTCATACCGGAAAGGGGGGGGAGAAAGTTGGTTAAAGCGTACAGGGCCATTAAAAAAATCAGATTAAGACGTCTGATGAAAGTATGTGTGCCAATTTACCGAACAGCACGAAAGCTTTTGATGTGTGCAATTTGTTTCCCAGAAAAGCACTCACATACACATAGCTCCGCGCGTTCTCCGTTAACTCACCACTCCGGGTGTAACGAGGAGGAGAAGCATGATGCTACGTCACCGATGACGTTGCACTGTCCGCGCATTCTGGTCCACTGGTCGATGGGGGTCAGCGCCCTGTCCCTTTGCCACCGTAAACCAGTTTTGCCAGTTTCCGGGGAGAATTTGAGGATAGAAGGAGCGACCGAATCATCACCGAGCCGGGAGCAATGCGTTTTCAGAGTCCCGAGCACCTGAGTAGACAACATTTCTCGCAACCAATCAGGGAGCGCGGACAGTGTAGCGTCAGCGCGAGGTCACAGGCAAGGTACTGCTCTCCACTACCGTTGCGCACGGTCGCTTTTTGCGGCGTACTTTAAATTAAATTTCCGCGATAATTATGACTCTGTGGGGTGAATTACTTCTCATGGTGCATCTTATGACCTGCTTAAAAGTTTTATAGAAAGAAAACAGGGTGTTAAAAGTGACTATTCTGCTACTCTAAGTAATAATAATAATAATTTATTTTTGATTAGGTGCCCATAAACAACCCGAAGGTCTGGGAAATGGTGCACCAAACCAGAATGAATTCAAAAATACAAAGATAAACATAAATACACATAGATACAAAGAAGCTACACATCAAATACAGTACACGGAACAGCAAATGTTAAAGTCAGTCGTGGGGAAAACCGAAGGGAACCGTGGGGAAGCGAAGACTACACAAACTATACATGAAAAATTGACTTGATGTCATTAGTAACATTAGAAAAATCTGTGAATATGTCGACACCAGGATTCTCAAACAGTTTATTCCAAGACGTTAGTAGACGACTGATCGGACTTAGTTTGTATATGCGGTCGACATGAAAGATGGGATGAGATCTAAGGGAACGAGAAGGTGCATGGAGATTAATTAAGTGTAGTAAATCAGGGGAATTGAAGACGGAGTGAACCAGTTTGTACAAGAAGACACAATCTTTATGAGTTCTACGATTTGACGAGGTTTCCAAGCCAAGTTTCTCCAGTATATGCTCGTAGTTGTAATATACTCTGACACCAATGTGTCGGTCATAAAGAATAGAAATGAAGCGGCGTTGGAAATGTTCAATATCGTCAGAAAGCGCCTTGCTTGTACAGCTCCAGGTGACAGTGGCAAATTCCAGGACAACACTGTGAGAAAAATTTATACTTTTTGGGGTATAAACGGCTTGTCCCAGGGCGCATACCGTTTGAGGTATAAACGCTATACCTCCTTCGAGGTATAGCAAGTTTATACCTCCCTGAAGGTATATTATTTGCACCTCATGCTATAACCATATATCCCCTTGAAGGTATATTTTCAAACCTGGGGTGTGATCTTGGAAAACTATAGGATATTCGATTTATTTCAGCGCTATATAAAAGTGGCGCTTTCTTGATCCAGCTCGTAACGAAATTAGAACAAAATAATATTGAGCGACAAGTGCTTTAATAACAACAGCTACCGCGAGAAGGAAAGAGTGAAAGAAAAAACCTGGACGCATGCACGCACGCACGCACGCACGCACACAAACGTACCCACAAACTCACATTTACAAAGTGCAGGTGTAAATCGTAGAGGAGAGCTTGTTCAGATTACTCGCCACGCAAGAAGCAACATGGGAGGATTTGTTGGAGAACAGATACTGGTATAATACATCGTGGCTTCGCAAAATGTGGGGCGCCTTCGCCCTGCGAGCAACTATATATGAGTGAGGACGAGAAGATTTGGTCATTTCAGGAACAAATAGGACGCTGCCATAAACCACTCCCCCTATTAATTCCGATGCAACTGTATTACTGTACCATAGGTTCATATCTAAACGCATACCGAAGTACACAAAATACCGAAGGTCTAAACACGCGAGAGAAGTACCTTGTTATACCCTCAACTTGCGTAGAAGGTATAGCCTCGGCGATTTATACCTCCCACATGGTTTAAACACGGTATAGACGTCGGTGATGAGGTATAAATATGGTAGTTTAGCCCTGGTTTATACCTTCGTTATACCTCTTCTATACCTTTTCTTCTAACAGTGAACAGCAAAGAATAAGCTAAACAAACACATTGGTTGAGCAAATGACTTAAATAATCCGTAAATCCACGTGACATTGCAACTTCCTCACGTCATTTTGACAGGAAGTCGCAAACCACCCGTAGCTTTATTTGTTGTGGCGGTTGAGTCACCGGTTATGACTGCAGCAATTTTTATGACCGCTTGTATGTCGGAGTTATGATGTGTGACCAGGGGCCCTGTTCCAAGCAAACGACGAGTGGTAGTATGGAGGGACTAGCGCCGGTGGAGGGTGATTACAACTCCCTAATCTACACCTGTCTCTTTTGGTGCTTTCTTGTCACTTTTAAAGACCGCGCGTTTGCGCTGTTCACTGTCGTTTAGCTTGACTGCATTCACCCACGGGCTAACGTCATGGTCACGTGCGCGCTTGGTGCGCATCTGAGACGCCTGGGAACGGGACGCACACTCTCAGAAATTAATCGCTTAAAATACCACCTACAGCATTTTTAACGCCTATTTATATGTAAAACGCTAAAACCGCGACAAATTTTAGCCGTCAGGCTTACCCTTGCGTTTATTAAGAATAAAATCAGGGGTATAAGCGTTAGGACGTTTGATTTAGGCGTAATATCATTTATTTTAGTCGTCATTTCCAGATGGAAGCGTCCTTACGCTTAAATTATTACACACAGTAAGGCCTGGTGTCCACTCCCGGTACAGCGTACCCAGAAGCTCGGTCTGGCAACATTGGAGATACGCAGCGTTGCCAGATTGGGCTATAAACAGCATGGAGGAAGGAAACACAGGAGCGGCCGTTTCGAACAGATTTCCGTGGGACCCCTCTGGCGGTCGCTCCCACTGATCTCTATGTATAAAGGCTGGATGGCGCATGGGAGAGGGGCTCGCGGGGGAGAGGCGTGCATTCGGGCCGCCATGTTGGGAGGCCCTAAAGCGCAGTGTGCGCCCATAGAAAACAATGGGAGGCAACGGAGATTGTGAGTATTTATAGCGCTGCAGGCGTTGATCGTTGCTTGTCATCACACAATTTTGTAAGGTGCCAGTATACTGATGTATCCTAACAGTGTTTCACAGGTGTCCTGCCGTTCGATTCTTAATTACGTTATGTTTTGCATTCCGAAACTAGAGCGTCACAGCAATGCAGCGCTGGGGATTGTACTACAGTACGTTTCCCAGCCAATATTTCAACAAGAAACGATGTGAGATTAACAACCACCATGTATGTAATATCCCGTGCTGCGTTCTGGACAAAAATTGTTCCATAAAGAACGGTCCGGGAAAGGATATACTCGCATATGGCAGAAAGAGATCGTTCTGTAGAATCACAGCCGTTGTTTTAGCCGTGTATCGGTTTCGTATGATTTATATCAAGCACCGCCGCAGAAAGTGTCTTTTAGTGAACGACTGCGGTGCTTTGCCTCGCAAATATGGACACACCGAAGCAGCCCAAATACGTTGTGAGCGTGATTTAATTGCTTTACGCAATTAGAACACGCTCGTTAGGACAGTTAATGAGGTAGTGATGTAAGCTTAATCAATTAAGTTACTTAAAAGTGGTAACACCTCCTTGAGACACAAGATTTACCTCTTTTTGAAGTACAGCCCTTCTATGTTTGTTTGTTTCTTCCTTCATTTGTTCTGATTATTTGCAGGCGCGGTTGTGCCAAACTGAATGTCCTTCTCGAGTACTCACATGCTTTTGCTGAATACAACTGCAGCGTGAGCAAAGCTGCTTAGGAACGGGGCCTGCTATCCAGTGCTGACTTTGTCATGCTTGTTATGTGGAGCACGTTCGAAAAAATGCAGCTGCACATCTGAAACTCCAATGAGTATCATCGTCATCTAAAAGAGAGCGCCGTAGCACCGTTGTGAGACCAGACACGCTTTCTGAGTATCTTCTATGGCACCTTCCGCAGTTTGCACAATTTTGTTCAGCATCGAAGTCTCTCATAGGAACCACTTTGCATTAACTGTGACTCCCATCTTACATTTTGGTGTGCAAGGGCCTTCTTGCGCTACACACGTATGGTCTGCAACAGGATAATTGCAGCAGGACGATTTGGAGCTTGAAACAGTTGTGATTTTGTAATTTTGGCCCTCGTGTACACCGTCTGTGAAACGTAAACAAAAAAAATCTAACACGATATGCTTTTGTAAAGAAGGTCACTGATGGTGAGTAAAGAGAATATACAAGTTCAAGTTTATTCAACATTTTATATCATACATTATATTATTCAACATTTTATATCAAGTTTATACAACATCAAGTTTATTCAAGTTATTTCTTGCACTTATGCGTTTCAGGATACAATGAACGTGCAGGGAGGTCACAAAAGACTACATTTATTGTTTTATGACCTTGCTACAATGACAATATATATTTTAGGAATGACAATGGAGAGGTACTCTCTCTAAATTTGTAGCACTCAATTTTAGGTTAGAATGAGCAATGAATAGCAACTTCCCTCCTGGTATTTTCTTATATATGATGAATTTTGAATTTAATGTGATCAAATATGTGTTAATATAATAATATATATAAGAATATAATATGTGATAAATGAATGTGATCAACAGTAGATGTAAACAACACCAGTAGCCAGAGAAGTGCATTCTCAAGAAATAATTTTCTTCTTATAGCATATATGTGCATGCCTATTAACTGAAACAATTATCACGGTTCTCACGGTTTTAATTTCTGAGAGTGTACTGTAGAGACGGCTTAGATCTACAACAGTTAATACAAGGTATTATATACTGTGAATCCCATGTTAAAAATTCCATGTGACACATACTTTTTGGAGGTGCTGTGGTAATCAAAGTTTGTGGGCATTACGCAGGTTCTGCACCCATTTCTTGAGTATGTCGAGGCAGCTGTGAAGTAACCTGCATTGATGATGATTATTCCAATTTTTATGGTGCATCGACAACAAAGGAAATAATACATCAGAACATTGGTTTGGGTGCAACCAGTTAAAAATGAATATGTTGTTTAATAAATGCATTGGACAAATGTTAAAACATCAGTTTAAAACATGGTTTACAATCCCTGTATCTTCCAAAAATTAAAACGATGAAAAACTATTCTAAAAAGAATATGGGGAACTCTTCTAAAAAGAATTATAATTATTATATTGCTGGGTGAAGGAGCCTAAAGTGTAAGGTGTGTTTCTGATGTGAACATGTAAGAAAATATGCAAAACTGAGAGAGGCTAACCACAGTGCGTGCACTGAGGTTGTTCCTTCCTGTAAAGTAGAAACCAGTGGATGAGGAACGTGATACTTACATGTACACCCAGCCGTATCACACTACACAGATTATTCACTGGGTAGCCCTCATGACGAAACCTGTATTGAGAGACCACCCTTAAAAACTGCTTCAAATAGCACGACACGCTACAAATTATTACTATCGTAACAAGCTGACGATACAGCTCAGACAAAGGCGTTATTCAAGTCGCGCCACACCACCGTTACGTAGGATTCTTTGTCACAAATCAAACCAAGGCACAAAACAATACCAATACATGAAAAAAGGTGACAATCGTGGTCTCATTATGACGTAATACCGAACTTGTGCGCGAAGGTAATTCAAAGAAATGAATGTGGCACTTGCTTCCGCAGAGAACACCGTGTACCATGCTAGCAATGCATGCAAAAAAGCGCTCGAGTGCTCGCACATATATTGATGACAACACTACCTGTGTAGTGTAACGTGTTCTTTCAAGCATATTATGCACTCAAACTGTATTTGCCGCCGGGTAAAATGCAAGTGTGCTCGAGTGAACGTCGGAAGAGCGATCAAGCAACCTGCATCCAGTGCTCGTTTTGGGCAAAAAAACACTTCATAATGGTCAACTAAATATACAGAATGAACGCCTATTTATTCCTCGATAAAGAGTGACTCACCTGTATAAATTTAGGCCCTGTAACCTTGCCAGTACGGTTGGTACGACCGTAATTGCAAGAAGTTGCCATGATCGCTGCGGCGACTGTTGTGAGCACCGTAAGATGGCGGCCGGTTTCTTCACGCTCGCGCTCCCTATCCGCGATCCAGCCTTTTACAATCGAGATCAGTGGTCGCTCCTGTCAAATCTGCCATTACTTCCTGTCTACCACGTGAGCCTCTCTAAAGTTTCGGTTTGGCAACGCTTTGTTGCTCGCGCTGCTTTCCGTGCTTTTATGCATTTCGAACGTCATTTATTCTTAAAATGTGAGTACCATTGCGGAGACAACGTTACGTTAACGTGTTCTGACCACGGCTGCGGCTGTCGTTCAACAGGAAGCGGCTTTGTCATGGGAGTAACGTTTCATTCGTCAGTACGTACTTGATCGGTTGTTTCGTACCTCTGTCTGTGATAGTCATCTTGAATCGTTCGTTTGCAAGCTGGCGCTGTGCTACAGTTGCAGATTCATTTGATTTCCTCAATTGTTGTGCAAGTTTGATTACTGGCACGCTTTACCACTTCAGCAACGACACAAAAAAGGTAGCGACGTCGTTACACAAACGTCGCTGCCACGGATGATGTTTCTAGTACTGCGTGCTTGTCCTACAGACCGTGACCGGTCTCGTAGTAGAAGGAAAAACCAAGAGTAAACCTCCGAACACACACAAATAAAACTGGACGTGCGGCGTTCATCACAATGCAACTGCAAGAGAATCACTACTCCCGTCGTCTTCTTAGACAGCTGGCCTGCGCATGCTCTTGGGGTCACGTGAGCGGTCACATGGTAGACAGGAGCATCCCAGAATGCAATGCGAAGGCCGGCACGCTCGTCCCAATGGCAAAAAGTTGGAAGGGCCGCTCCTGTGTTTCCTTCCTCCATGATAAACAGCCAAATTGGGCTACTTTTTGTGACAGTTGGCGGGCTGTTTTTCATCTTGGCTATTTGGCAATTTTTGGGCTACTTCAGCGTTTCACACCACATGCGCTCTGACGACAGCACATGACCACACCAGGATTGTCACCCCTCGCAAAACTTTTTACACCCTTTTGAGTGTAAGGTGTGCGTACCATAACTGACACCCCTAAAGTGTGTAGGTGTAATGAAATACACCTACCTCTCATGGTGTGTTTCACAACACTCTCAAACTTTTACACCTAAAAGGATGCGAGTTATGGTACACACACATTACCTTCTGAAAGGGTGTAACGTCAACTTATCGGGTGTGCGGCTTGTTGGTCTACACTGGTAGTTGGACGATATCCTATCTATTCAATTTTTGGAGTAAATCAACACCCCTAAGCAATGGCAAAGCTATATACATTGCCTGTCTAGCGAGTGTCTGCAAATTCGATAGCAAGTTTAACTCGATTATATACACAAAAAACACCAAAGTGAGGAATTGCTTGGAGTATAAACTCAGCATCAAGACAAGGTTTGTGCTTCTTACTGGTTTTGGTATGAACGAAAATTAAGACTCAGTGTACATGCCATTCATATTGCACAACAATGTTAAACATTTTACAATAAGGCAAAAGGCCCTTAGCACGCCCTCAACACACCATTGTAGATGGGCACCCAATTCACATCCATCTATGAGAGGATCAGCCTCGAAGTGTTGTAATATGAGAGTGATCTTGGTGTATACTGCAAAATACACACCTCTTACGCTAACATACATTCTTCACGTGACCATTCAATGAACATTCTTCACGTGAAATTCGCCCTGCGGACAAATGAACTGTAAAGACTTCGTGCCATCCGACGTCTTCCTGAACAAGTTTACAAGCCAACTAATGTGTCCATAATATGAGTTTATGCATATGCGCTTCTCATATAACCCATGTGCAAGTTGCATGCCCATATCTTATGATGCTGTATATTCTCCTGGTTTTGTGAACAGGGAAACGAAAACGTTTTTGGCTATTTGAGCTATTTGTTCTTTTATGTGTTGGCGCGCGTTGGCTATGTTTCGGCTATTTTATGAATGACTTTTGGCGGGAGACGAGTTTGGCATCTGGCAACCCTGGTCAGATACGCCTCTCGAAGGTTCTACGAACGAACATGGCGGAGCCATGCCGTTGTGCTGCCGCTACTCATATGTATAACTCAACGTTCCATTAAAGTTGTGTATTATCCTTCTCATGGTCTCCCGAAGCTCACATATGGCGCAGTCGACGCGTACCGCCTGCCGAAACCACCCAAAGTAAGCCATGCTCACTACTACGATCAAGATATTCAACTTGTCACCTTAAGCCTAACCAAGCCGGCGACACAAAGGAATCCGCGAAACCCTTTGCCGCCAACGTTTTTGCCAAGTGTGATAGTTACATACGCCCCAGCGCGGCTTCAGCCATGACGTTCATGAACTGGAAGTGCGCCACTTTCGAAGATTTATCTGGACTCAAGGTAGAACTTCTCAAACATGAACTTGAGAATCGACTTCTGGACACAAACAGAACACGCGATGAACTTATCACTCGACTAATGGAAGACATTTCTTCCAAAGTGGACAAGGAACCACAACCGTCAACGACGACTACGTTCCCAATACCGCCTCCGCAGCTTACTACAGACCTCGCCGAGAACATTCAGTTACTGTCAGCGTGCATTCAGCAAAGTATGTCAGTCATGACAAGCGCCCAAACGAAGCCGGTGCAAGTCACCACGCTCCCAGATTTGTCAGCGTCATTACCGACGTTTAATGAACATGAAAACCTATAGGCGAAACGGTGGATAGATGACTTAGAACGAACGCAGAAACTCGCCATGTGGGATGATCGCACGTTACTCGCAATAGCACAAGGCAAGTTACGGGGAGCAGCTGCCGACTGGAACGCTACAACGGGACGACATATACAGTCTTGGTCATTATGGAGGGAATCTCTTCTCAAACAATTCGGAGATGTTTTAACTCTAATCTAGTGGCAAGCCAAGGTGACAAACTGCACACAAAAAGAGGGAGAAACATTGCACCTATACACGTTTTCAAAACTAAGGATCCTTAACAAGTGTCCAGTGACAATAACAGACAAGGAACGTATAGAGTACATACTACAAGGGCTGAAAGACCCACAGCTTACTACGTCGATCGCCATACAGAACCCAAAGACACTAGATGAACTCCTTACCATTGTCACAGAAGTGGACAGGACACTACATCATCGATGGCACCGAAAACGCTGCCTACCTTGGAAAATGTATCGAAACGTTCTCCACAAGCAGGCACCCATCTGTCTGAGGGTACTGCCCAAGGCAGGAGAGTAGCACCTCCTGCACGAATCAGTTCACTGGCCCCTGATGAACAGAGGCTCGCTACGTACCCTAACAACGAAATATGTGGCACCTGCATTCAGAAAGGGTCAAGATCCACGGGACGCTGTCTGCTACAATTGTAACAGAACAGGGCACCTTGCAAGTAAATGCCTACAACCCAGGAAACCCAGGCAGGATTCGAAAGGCTCAACTACAAAAACAACGGCAACTCCCACAGCATCAACAGAAGCCACACTGGAACCAAATGGGGATCCACAGCTACGCCACATCAGCAACACCTGAGGATACTTATCTGAATGGATCGCTGTTAAAGTGTGCCATGGTAACTGCAGAAATAGACGGACTCGGTGTTCTGGACATGTTTCCTGATAGTGGTTCTAACATCACACTAATTTCAAGACATCTTTGTAGCCATCTCGCAATGTGACCTTGGTCGAAGGCCCCTACCTTTGTGGTGGGTGGCACTTCCGTTACACCCGTGGGTGAAATTCCATTGAACATTACCATTGGACCTCTACGAGCAACAGTACAGGCCGCAGTACTAGAAAACAATGCCTTGCCGGCAATACTTGGAGAGGACTGGTTCATGCAATCACAAGCACAGTTACACGTGAAACCACCTTACCTCCCAGAGATTTGCCAGCCATCCAGCAATGTAATTATAAAGTGTGAAGAAAAGCTACTTCCAAGACTAGCCTGCGCTGTCGTCATTGCCACGTCAGCACTGTCAAGGTTCGAAGCACAAGAAACCACAACTGAGCCCTTCCAAGTTGAACCGCTACCAGACAAGAGCATTAAGCCATGGGAGAGATTGAATAGCCTTACCCCCTCCACCTATCGGAGCAGCCAACAGTGTGTACAACAGCTTACAGTGCATCAACAAAATCAGAAGATTCAGCGGACATTAGCACTGGCACAAACATCGGACCACATCTTAGTGCCTCAGAGCGTGACACAGTGTGTGCAATACTCAATCGCCACAGCAACCTATTCGCGAAGCGCGACCACGATCTAGGGCTGTTCGAGGGCATCGAGCATAGTATAGACCTGCTAACAGGTTCACAACCGTATGCACGTCAGCCATATCGCTACACGTCATCCGACAGAAAATTGTTGGAGGAACAGACCGCTCACCTACTGGAAAAAGACATTGTTCGCAGAACTTCGGGACCATGGGCATTCCCAGCTGTCGTGGTTACTCAGAAAGGTAAAAAAAGGCTCTCTGTCAACTATGTGGCCCTGAACCGTATCACCATAAATGTGATCCAGCCACTTCCCCGAGCAGATGACATTTTTGACGATTTCACTAGCGCTTCATAGTTTGCAGTGCTAGACTTGCGAATCGCATATTGGCAGGTCAGAGTCAGAAATGAGGATCAAGAAAAAAACACGTTTATCACCTACAACGGGACATTTAAGTGGACCAGAATGCCTTTCAGTCTTAAGAATGCTCCTGCGACATTCCAGAAGGCAATGAATCTTGTCTTTCAAGCAATAAGACCACGAAAAAGAAAAAAGGCGTCAGAACTTACCTTGACGATGTAATCACCTTTGTTGAGGACTTGTTAGAGTTCACCGACATCCTTGGAAGAAGTGCTGACTCTCCTGGAACATGCAGGATTCAACGTATCCCCTACCAAGTACCATTTTGCGCTGGAATGTGTCAAGTTTCTAGGATTTATATATCCAAGAGAGGAAAGGAACCAGATCCCGCAAAAATAGAGGCGCTGTTGCGAATTCCCCGGCCTAAATCCTCAAAGGAGTTACTCTCATGGATACAGACCGCAAATTTTTATAGACGTTTTATTTGTGATTTCGCCACAATTTGCGCACCTTTGCAAAAGGCATTGAGATGCCCAACGCTTGAATGGTCAGAAGAATGCCAAGGCGCCTTTGAGACCCTCAAGACTGCTTTAACAACTGCTCCTGTTTTTTGAGATTTCCAGCATGATGCACCAACAACACTAGCGACAGATGCATCAGGCACAGCTTTGGGAGCAATTCTGACCCAGTCCCAGAACGGGAAGGAGAGAGTCATAGAATGCGCCAGAAGGACTTTAACGGACCCAGAACGCAAGCTCCACAGTAATGTCTGGGAAGCTTTGGCAGTACATTGGGCAGTCACACTTAAAGGGACGGTCTCGTACACCCTGGCCCATCCACAAAGCGTACCATTCGATTCCTCATTGCTGAAAACGTAATACTGTGAATTCGCTCGTCCAGAATCGTCACGGTTATTAAATAAACGAATTAAGTTGATAAGAACAGCGCCAGCACATCGCGATTTCTGTTGGCAACAGCGATATCCGCTACGATGGCAGACCGCTTATTGGGTGAATAAATCGTCTGCTCTCGCGCCTTTTTGCAGCGGTTAGAGCAGACGACTTCCAAAAGGTGCTCGAGGATCACGGCGACAGCAATAAATTTGCTGCATTTGGTCTGGTCAAACGAAAGACGCGTTTTGTAAAATGTGGCCAAACAACAATGGCAATACGTCTCGCATCTTCATTTCGAGCGGGAGTTTACGTGGATGACTCTACCTAAGGCAGTTGACGCTTATTTACTAACTTGTCTCGTATCGTTCGGTATTTTGAGCACTTCTAGTTCGTCTTACCTGCGAAAAGAATATTCCGTATGGAAGTGGTGGAAACGTAACCCGGGTGTATAACAACTATTTTGTCGACGACAATATGTGACGAAAGTGGATATAGAAAAGCACCTGTTGGGAGTCACATACCCGAAGCATGTCAACAAAACGTCTGATTGTCACACGCGTGCGTGTACTCCGCACGTTTCGTTCACGATGCATATGAGGTAAGAGACGTTCTGCGAGCACGATATGTATGAGGAGGCGCCGGACGCAGCTCAAACTAAAAGTTGTCGACCGGCCGTCACGCAGTCAACTGTTAGCGGCAACGGTATCCAACGGTACGCAGTATTGAAAGGTAGGTATTACTTTGTTGATAATATCCAAAAGTGATGTGTACAGAAATTGTCGGCACCGCACGAAACGGCAGTCCCGCGTACATCGGTAGTATTGCGAGAAGGAAGTGCTTGATCCAGCAGGCTACATCAGTTTGCTTTGCATATAGCCTCTCAGTAGTATCCCTACCGGAGCAGTATATCGCCAAACTATGCTCAATAATGTTGTCTTGTACCCCTTCAGTAGCTGACACTAACTGATGAGAGAGAGAGAGAGAGTGTGTGTGTGTGTGGGGGGGTACTCCTTCCTGTGCCAGAATTAATGGGTCACAAATATAACAAATCAAATTCCCAAGCTTCACAGCTCTATTTAATTTTCCCTGCACATTGCTGATGTGAGAAAAGTATTGCATAATATAAATATGTAAGTTATATCCACAAATCAGTGTTGTGATTATATGATGTTCAAGCAGGAAAAGACAAGACAACCTTGTTGACAGGACAGGACGACAGGTTGCTCAGAGCTTTCTGCTGAACATCATTATGACTACCCGATACCAACAACCCAATTTTAACACAATTGGTCAGTGCTGCGGACGTACATTACAATAAGGGACAATAAAAGATGACTACAAAAACACTCAACTTCCGCAACCTTTATAATCAACGTGCTGGAATATGTTAGCTTGCAACTGCTGACAGCGAATCAACATCTGAGTCAGCATGGGCTCATGAACACACCGGTGTAATGTGAACAAAAATAGGTCTGACAAGATGTCGACAAGTTGCAAACCGCTGTTCCATCTTACAAATTTGTCGTGCACGTCTAGGTGTTTTCATATTTTTTAAACATTTCCACGTCTTTCATATTCAATGTGCTGGTCATGTTAGTGTGCAACCCCTGATATCAAATCAAAATCTGAGTCAGCATGGGCTCATGAACACGCCGGTGTAATATGAGCAAAAATAGGACTGACGAGATGTCGACAAGTTGCAAACCGCTGTTCCATCTTACAAATTTGTCATGCACGTCTAGGTGTTTCTCATATATTTTAAACATTTCCACATCTTTCATATGCAACGTGCTGGACATGTTAGTGTGCAACCCCTGATATCAAATCAAAATCTGAGTCAGCATGGGCTCATGAACACACCGGTGTAATATCAGCAAAAATAGGACTGACGAGATGTCGACAAGTTGCAAACCGCTGTTCCATCTTACAAATTTGTTGTGCACGTCTAGGTGTTTTTCATATTTTTTAAACATTTCCACGTCTTTCATATTCAACGTGCTGGACATGTTAGTGTGCAACCCCTGATATCAAATCAAAATCTGAGTCAGCATGGGCTCATGAACACACCGGTGTAATATGAGCAAAAATAAGACTGACGACATGTCGACAAGTTGCAAACCACTGTTCCATCTTACAAATTTGTCGTGCACGTCTAGGTGTTTTTCATATTTCTTAAACATTTCCACATCTTTCATATTCAACGTGCTGGACATGTTAGTGTGCAACCCCTGATATCGAATCAAAATTTGAGTCAGCATGGGCTCATGAACACACCGGTGTAATATGAGCAAAAATAAGACTGACGACATGTCGACAAGTTGCAAACCACTGTTCCATCTTACAAATTTGTCGTGCACGTCTAGGTGTTTTTCATATTTCTTAAACATTTCCACATCTTTCATATTCAACGTGCTGGACATGTTAGTGTGCAACCCCTGATATCGAATCAAAATCTGAGCCAGTATATGGTCTCATGAACACACCAGTGTAACATGAGCAACAATAAGGCAACATGAAGTTGCAAACCGCTGTTCCGTCTTACAAATTTGTCATGGACGTCTAGGTAATTTTGATATTTAAACAGTTGAACAGTCATGAACACACTGCCATAACATTAGCAAAAATAAGGCTGTTCCATCTTGCACATTCGTAATGCACGTCTAGGTATTTTTGATATGAAATATTATAATCATCAATGATGATAAGGGCTTATTCGATGCAGAAGCATGGTCTTTGATGCAGATATGTGGGATGTGCAGATAGGCCAGGGGTCATCGAAGAAGTTAACGTAGATCAGCTTATCCTTGATTTTGTCATTTGCTCCAGGTGTAATGACATGAATGGAAAGCCTTCACTTATCACGTTGACAACCTCCTGCCGTTTGCGGGAATAGATATAGAGAGAGCATGCTTCCTTCAGCAGACTATCCAAGTTGTGATATATATGACGAAATGCCCAAGTCTGAAATTTTGCATAACGTACCATGAAACACACATTTTTATATGCAAATAAAAAGCTGCGCAACAAAAACAAACCTTACAACATCTTTCTGGAGAGTACAACACCATGTCTCCGTGACGGATCGAAACAGGTTCCGTAATGTGCGCACAACACATCCTGGTATTGGCGAGCAGTGGCTATACACACACACCTGCAATGTTTGTACAATTTAGAATGGTGTCACGATCACGCGGAACATATATACGCAAAAAAGTGCGCTTTTATGGATGAATCTTACCCGTCAATCGATTCCGGATCATCCACTACTTTCACTGGCTAACCACGTTGTTGTGGCAAAGGTTCAGTAGGTATAGGTTCATCGACGTCCCCGTTCTTCAATCGATCGGCACCGATGAGCTCATCTTCACCGCTTAGTGACAGGGACCCGTCACTATCCCTAAATTTGCTATCAGACATTACGACGTCGCGCGTGACAACTTCCAAGCGCAAAGCGCATACACCCCCGACTGTATTGTGCATTGCGCTTCGCCACCATAAATTCCATAACCACGTCACATGTGACGTTGCATGAGAGGGAGTTGAATCCAGCTGCAACTTCCGTCGTCTGCTGTCACGGCATATTCCTTCAAATTTCTCGAAAACCACTTCGTTGTTCTGGTTGAAACTTCGCGACTGTGTTTCTGTAGCACTCTTGAATATAATTTCAGCTAAGTTTCGGAATCGCTCGATCTGTACGAGACCGTCCCTTTAGGTTTCGGCACTACCTGTTGGACAAAAAGTTCATTCTTTTGACCGACAACTGGACTGTAGCACGCCTCACCACTAGTTTCAGACCTTCACGCCGTTTCACAACCATACTTCTTGACCTGGCAGAATTCGACTTCGTCGTTCAGCACCGGCCAGGCAGACAGAATTATGTGGCTGACATGTTGTCACGTATGTCCTTCGCTACGATCCCAATGAAGGTCACACTACAGGAAGCCCAGCAAGAAGACAGGGAATGTGCACAAATCCGTGAGCGCCTAAGCACTCTTAACGCTGGCTTCGTAGAAATCGACGGCATACTGTACAAGCAGGCCACGCCAACTCTTAATGTTCTGGTAGTCCCCGCAAGGATGAGACACTCAGTCCTTCAGACAATGCACGATGGCAACGGGCACATGGATGTTGACCGTACCTTGAAAAAGGTCAGAGAGCGATTTTGGTGGAAGGGCATGACGTCAACAGTGCAGCAGTACGTCTCATCGTGTCAAGTATGCCAAGCTAACAACCGCCCCACGTCAAAATCCGTAGGACAAATGGAATTCATGCCATCAACAGAGACCCCGTTCAACATACTGGCCCTTGATCACATCACCATGTCACGAGACAGTTCAACCAAACATATACTGAACGTAATTTACTTTGCCACGAGGTATGTCATCCCAGCAGTGACATCCACAACCTCTACAGCAGAAGTGATAAAGCACCTGCACATGATTTTCCATACTTTTGGCACTCCAGGTCATTGCTTAACGGACCACGGAAGTTGCTTTACGTCGACAACGTTCCTTCAGTTCATGCACCACCACGGCATTGAGGTTCACCATTCAGTAGCTTACCGTGCCGCAAGTAATGGTATGATCGAACGTTGCAATGCCACACTCACGTCAGTACTCCGCAAGATATCATGTGATGAACACGAGAAGTGGGAGGATCATCTCGCTGAAGCGGCTTTTGCGCTCAACACCACACGCAACAGCAGCTCCGGATTCTCACCCTTTGAGTTAGTTTTTGGATTTATCCCAAAGCTGCCTCACCACAAGATACGCCCTGAGCAGCATCAGACCACGTCAGACAGACTCTTAGATCTACAAAACAGACGAAGCGAAGCTGCAAGTCATTCAGAGGAAGCTCAAGAGGCAAGGAAGGCACAATATGACAAAACACACAGGGAGTCCTCCTATGAGACGGGAGACCTGGTTTGGGTTAGACGGCAGGAACCAATAAAGGAAAGATGTCCAAAGCTAACCCCACGATACAAAGGACTTTTTCAACTTGTACGACGGAAAACACCTGTCACTTTCGACGTTCGACCAGTTGCTCCAATAAACTCATCACAAAGGCGAACAAGGGTACTTCATGTAAGTCAGCTCAACCCTCCGTACATTGACTCAGCTCTCACAATTGCGCCTGTGACATCCACAGAAGAGCATCCACCAGCCACCTTGCGATGGAAAAACGACAACGATACGGATCAGTCTGTGAACGAATCCACAAGCACAAGACCTCAACGTTCCCGCAGACTTCCTCATCACCTTATTGACTATGAGTTAACCACAGAATAGTGCTGTTTTGTTGAAACTATGGTAATTCTTATGTGAACAATTTTCAAGCATTTGCTTTTATCTCATGCCTCAATGTTGAAAGTGTTGCCAAAGAATAGCAGTGTGTTTTATTGCCTTCATGGTTACTAGTCCAACGGGACTTGGACTCTCAGCAGGGGAGGAATGTGAGTAAGGCCTGGTGTCCCCTCCCGGTACAGCGTACCCGGAAGCTCGGTCTGGCATCATTGGAGAGAGGACTCTGGAAGGTTCTACGAACGAACATGGCGGAGCCATGCCGTTGTGTTGCCGCTACTCCCATCTATAACTCAACGTTCCATTAAAGTTGTGTATTATCCTTCTCATGGTCTCCCGAAGCTCACACACCTAAAATTTTCTGTTGACGGTTAAACGCTCACAAAAAGCCTGAAGGCATAATCTCCTTACCGTCCCCCTTCCCCTTTCCTCTCTCTTTCTCCCCTAAACAAATCGCGTTTAAACGTTATAGCGAGAGTTCCAGATTTGAGCTCCAACGTCTTCATCATGGGCGTCGACGCCGAACTGTGATCCTGCGAACTGCTTGGCTGGACAAGTCATAGGACAAGTGTAGGTATTTCCAGGGCGAGCTGTACACGTAGAACTAGGAGTTTGTGAAACTTTCAAGGAACTCATTGGGAATGGATATTCTGCAGTCAGCCACGAAGATACAGCTAAACAGCAGCAGAGCTTTCGTTTGGACGTCTTCGTTTGGGCGTCTTCGTTTTGGATTTGTTTTGCCTGTCGCTTGGACGAAATCGACTCACGGTGTGCTTTACACGGCCTCTCATGCCTCCCGCTTTCAACGTCCCATGCAGAAGGCGGAAGTGTCAGAGGCTTCGCTGTTTCTGGCGAGTCAGTGTGGAATTACTTGCAGTGAGCTTTATAGGTTTTAATGCAACGAGTGGGTGAATGTCAAATATTTATGTGCATATTTATGATGGGCAGTGTTGCTATTTCCATCATTTAACTCAATTTCTGTATTACTTTTACTAGCTTTCTCTGCCTGCGGAAATTCAGCTTGCTAAACGTAGAAAAACACATGTGGGGAATATTGGTTGCCATTTCACACGGCGAAAAGGGACCGTTATCTCCGCTACATTTGTTTCGATTTCCTTCCGGATATGAGCTGGTACAACCTGTGAGTAACCTCGTTATTTCGTAATGCAGAAGTGCTGTTTAGAAGTAAGCTGACGAGAAAGTGACATTTTGCTTTGCTGTGTTCCACATGTTCTCTACGCCTGATCTTTGGCACATTTTAGATTACATGCTGTACCTCTGAAGTCAGAGTCAAGAGTTAGACTTCTTTGGTACAATCATAAACCTCTTTATATTACCCCCTCTTTTTTCTTCCTTTTGGACACGTGTCAACTCCTGTCAGATACCTAAGTGTTCCTAAGGTATTCAGGCCGAAATGGTGAATGGCTGTCTGCACACCTGTGTGATACTATTCTGTCTTGTCTTTAGCTTATGGAATATGTAATACCGACTGTAAGTCATATATGACATAGTGCAGAGTGTTATCCACAATGACTCTTCCTGAAGATATTAGAAGCGTATACGAAGAGGGGAGTCAAGTCCTGTAGATCACATAAACAAAATACAGAAACCGACACTGAAGCTTTCGCGTGGAGGTCCACGCTTCCTCAGGTACAAAGTGAAGTAGTGACACACATAAGTATATATAGTATAGACATATACACGACTAAACATACTGCTGTACAATGAAAGGGAAGGGGAAGGAGATATGGTGCCACATGTCTGTGTACAATGAATAGCTGGGCAGACGGATAAGTGACCTCTAACCGTTTAAGAACAGTAAAAGGTGTTATTGTGAACAAAAAGGCTCGCCAACCAGTTTCGCGGAAGGGGGGGTCAGGAGTATGGGAAACGAGTGGCCCAGAATGGACAAAGGGGAAGGTTACGGATTATCTAAGGGAGTGCCAGACGATGACTGAAGCGCAGATTCAAGAATTGTGCACAAATAAATATAGATATATATAACTATTAAATTTACATAAGCGGATATAACGAGCCAGGACTAAGGTTCAGACCATTTGGTGTGAGACACTTGAATTGAGAAATTAAGTAGGACTCCCTATTCTTACGTTTGATATCGGTGCGGAACCCAGATTCTAACAATATAATTTTCAAATCAGTTTCAAAATCGTGATTAGGTTGATTGAAATGAATGGCGACAGGAGTTTGGCGGGCATTTAGGATATCAAATTTGTGGCCGTAAAATCTTTTTCTCATTGTGTTGGAGGTTTCACCGATGTATTGTGAATTGCACTTGCAGCAGAATATCAAGTAACAAATATTGGGTGAATTACAGTGGAGTGAATGACGAATTTTCAAACAGAAGTCACCCAAAGTGCTACGGGCAATGGTGGACGGCGCGATAAATTTACAGGTCTGGCACCGTGCACTACCACAGGGAGCGGCTTCCCGGCGAGCGCTTCATGATGCATGATGACGTGAGGATGTCGCGCAAATTTTTGGATCTACGGAATGCTACTAATGGGGGAGTCGGAAAAACTTCCTTTAATTGCTCGTCAGCATGTAATATATTGAGGTGGCGTCTAAGAATGGAATTGGTATTGACAAGTGATTTATGATATGTAGTGGATAAAACTACATTACTTAAGTCTTCTTTGCGTTTCGGGGTGAATAAGGACTCCCTGGATAGGCTAGATGATTTGGCAACAGAGTCATGGATGAGTTCAAATGGGTAATTTCTTTTTTGGAAATCAGATACCATTTGCTGAGCATGTTTTACAAAATCAGTCTGATCTGAGCAGATTCGTTTCAGGCGCAAGAACTGACCATATGGAATACTCCTTTTCTGGTGATTAGTATGATAGCTTTCATAGTGGAGATATTGGCGCTTGTCCGTTGGTTTCTTGTATAGTTCAGTGGTCAGCCTACCAGATTTACATGACACTGTCACATCAAGGAAGTTGATGGATGACCTTGAATAGTTACAGGTAAATTTAATTTTGCTATGCAGAGAATTGAAGTGATCAAAAAATGAATGCACAAATGCCTCATCACCGGGAACCGGAAAAAAATGTTCCCGGAAAAAATGTCCCCGGAAGAAATGTCCCCGGAAGAAATGTCCCCAGAAAAAATGTTCCCGGAAGAAATGTCCCCTGAAAAAAATGTCCCCGGAAAAAATGTCCCCTGAGAAACATGCACTTTTGGTACGCGTGGAATTTTTGCGAAATCCCCGGTTGCGATATTGCCGGCCTTGAAGTCCTCGGATTCAAAATAAATACGAAAATATCTAACCACTTATTAAGTGTTTTTACTTTGAAAGCTTGGGCCACTTTCACTTATGATTTCGCGTAGAGAATACATTGCAATCAATTGTCACGTTTGTTGATACAACGTGCACACTTGGCTGGGATATTCTTATTTTGTTTCTTTCTTCTTGTACTAAAAAGTATATCCTGCATGACGTCACACTGACTCGTGTGCAATCGGAACGCCGGGATTTTGCGACTGTAGAGTTTAGGCCTAATGACACAGCTATCCTTTCAGGTTTGAGGGAATTAAAAGCGGGACGTACATTTTTCTGTAGCAGCTCGCGTGGAGTAGCGGTTAGGATGATTGCCTTCACGCCGAGACTGGGACGCGGCCCGGGTTCGAATCCCCGTGCCGGCTGTGCTATCTGAGGTTTTTCCTGGGTTTTCCATCGGACTTTCCTGACGAATGTCGGCAAACCTAGCCCTGAAGTCGGTCCTGGACGCATACTAACCCCCTGCTGTCCACGCCTGTACACCGCGTACAGCAAGAGTTGCTTCGCGGCGCTAACACGGAAAAACATTTTCTCTGCTAATTCGCACAAATGTGAAGTGTCGCAGAAAGGCGTACGCCGCCCAGTTTCAACAAATCAGGAGAGAAGATGTCATTCGGAATGGCTAGGAGCATGTCAAGTTCTTTTTTTAAAAGTGCGCGGATCGACGTGCAGGGTGATGTGTAAAAAGGAAAATAAAATGCGGGGGGAAAACAACAAAATTCACAGGCAAAAATGTATTTCAATATGCCTAGCGGTGTCATGCGTTGGGTCTCGGGAGCCCCATGACTGTACAGGCCCCCTTATTGCGAGACACAATGAAGTAAATTCACCAAAACTGACCCTGGTCACCCGCAGCGACTCCCTATAGGCAAATAAATGCTATGTGTGAATAGTACTTTTAAAACGGAATTGAATACGAATAAATTAAGCGACTCGTCGAATAACCGTAATTGGATACATATACAGCATATATTGGAATATAAACATGTACGGTATGCGTAAGTATAGTATATATATATAGTATATATATATAGTGTATAAGTAATGTAATAATAATGTAATAATAATGTAATATATAGTGTATGTTAAAATGCCCATTAAATAAATTAGTTTTTGTTAACGTTCCTGTAATCTGTAGTCCAAGTCTTATTATTTCACTTTTATTCAACTTCGTAGCCGTCTGATATATTAACCTATTTGTTCTGTTTTCTACGATGGCTGCTGGAAGACCTGGACCGATTGTCAGGAAGTATCCATTTTATGCTCCTACAGTTGCTGTTCTTGGAGATTCTCAAGCAAAATACCTTTATCACCATTTTGATTTCAGGTCCCGATCGATGCCAACGATGTTCGTGTCCCGAAGCGGAGCAAGAATCCTGGACTTCACTGAGGAGGTCGACCAGCTGCCGCCGAGCGTTCGCGTCGTCGTCCTGCATTGTGGGACGAACGACATGCCATGCGCTGGACCGCAGCAGGCTATCTCTCACTACCAACGACTACTAGAGAAGATACGAGCTTGAGGAGGAATCGACATGGTGGTTTGTACCCTCGTCCTTCCTCGATCATATAACCGACGACGACCCTTCATTGACAGGCGCAGGGAGTTCCAGTGTAACCCGCGGGCCTTCGAGTTCAACCGTCGATTGATCCAGCTGTGCCGGAACACCGCGGACCTCTGCTACCTGGACCACGGATTCTACCGACTACGTCCCACCCAGGTCCTGGCTGCGGACGGACTTCATCCAAACTTCGAGGGAGTTCGGATGATCAGCCGTCACCTGCAGAACCTGCTACCACGACTCGCACGACGACTGCCACCTCGTCGACCTGACTCCCCCGCCGTCCCGGACCCGGTGTGGCCTACTCCACAGGAAGCCACCATCTTGGAACAGCGACAGCGAGGACGGACGCCACGACCATCAAGACAGGATTGACTAACCGCCGGTGAGCGTACTCTTTCCAACTTTGACCCTCAACCATCCCCTAGCGCCCATGCTTTCTTTAAACTTAGAAAACTAACTGATAAGTCCATACGGTATAGCTCTCATCGTGAAAGTTTGCAGCTCTATAAGCGACACAACAAAATCCCAAAGGGACTTGCAATCGACCTTAAACCTACTTTCCCCCTTAAAAATGAACACCAAAATAAGTGGAACGAGATTATCAACAATGCCTCCACCGCGTTAATCGATGTGTTGTTATCCCATTGTGATGACGCTATCAGCCAATTTTCTCAGGAAGCTAAAATTATTCGCGAAAAAAACGCTCTTGGTGACAACCATAACTCAGATTTAGCACGCTTCGCTGAGAACAGGGAAGAAGCCGTGCACTGCAGTAAACGCAAAAAGCTCGCCAGGGACGGAGTTAGCCAGGTTGCCCCTACTGGGCTTAAAACAACGTTTCAGGATAGTCGCCCGATAAGTATTGTCCAAATTACTAGTACGTCATCACAGGATCAGCACACCATTATTAATCAAAATCAAGACGCCGCCTCCACTGACCCCGGTAATGCCGAAAGCCCCAAGTCTCATAATGTCGTTAACTTGTCATCCCATATTCTCACAGATTCCGAAATATCTTTACTCAGCCATGGCCTCTCATATTGTCCCAGCAACAATAAATATCAACTTCACATAGACTTAGATAACTTCGCCCGCCGCTTACGCCTCAAAGAATACTTTCATGACAAGCCTAAGTCAGACTCCAACCCTTTCAAACAGCCGTCCAGTTTTACACCGGACGGTAACCGTGATAAAGCCCTGGATATGTATATTCGTGCAGTCCAAAAGGACATTATTAACGCGTACGGCCATTCATCCAATCGTAAATCACAGTCCAATTTATCGCCAGCTGAACGCCGTAGCCTTTCCGACCTTCAAAGACGTGATGATCTGGTTATAAAAAAAGCTGATAAAGGTGGTGCAATTGTGGTAATGAACAAAACTGATTATATTAACGAGGGCATTCGGCAGTTATCTTGCACATCATTTTACAAAGTTCTCGAAGCTGACCCTACGGAACAGATCACTGCTAATGTTATCTGTAGCTTGAAAGATAGAGACCACCCTGTACGAGTACTTACTCCCTAGAGATCCCGTGCCAGGCAGATTTTACATGCTCCCCAAGATCCATAAACCTGGGAACCCAGGGCGCCCGATAGTTTCGTGTAACGGTACAGCTACCGAAAATATTTCCAGCTTTGTAGATTATCTTCTTAAAGATATACCCCCAAAACTTCCATCCTACATTAAAGATACAAATCACTTCCTGGAAATATTAAGTCAGTGCCAACCTCCTCCCTCAAGTTTGCTGGTCACGCTAGACGTTTCTTCCCTCTATACCAACATCCCCCACGAAGATGGCATTGCTGCAGCTCAAAGGGCGTTTTTAAAATATTCGGACAACTCATACGATCCTTGTGTTCTATTCACATTCCTTAACCTTATTCTGAAAAATAACAACTTTGAATTTGATGGTAAACATTACTTGCAAGTCAGTGGCACGGCTATGGGCACTAAGATGGCACCAAATTATGCAAACATCTTTATGGGTAATCTGGAGGAGGCATTTCTGTTCCAATGCGAGAAAAAGCCGACGTTGTACAAGCGTTTTCTGGACGACATCTCTATGGTTTGGCCATATTCGGAGGACGATCTGAATATATTCATTAGCAATTTTAACCAAGCACATCCGTCTATCAAATTCACCCATTCTTACTCAGCTCTAACTGTTAACTTCCTAGATGTCCAGGTAAAGTTAATGGACGGGGTCCTAACTACGGACCTGTTCCGTAAACCTACGGACTCCCAGCAGTACCTAGCTTTCAAGAGTTGCCACCCGCGGCACACTAAACTTGCTATCCCCTACAGCCAGGCACTTCGTTATAGACGCATCTGTTCCAGCGAAAGTGATCTGGATAGAAATTTGAACCAACTCAAGCAAACATTCATCAGTCGCCAATTCCCACCCAGTTTAGTTGAGGACGCAATAAGGAAGGCCCGCAGGGCAGATCGCAAAGCTCTGTTCCAAAACCGCAACCGCAAATCAGACAATGGTTCCGTCAACCTCGTTGTAACATTCAACAATAATGTTTCCAACGTCAACAGTATACTTAATCGCCACCACGGTATTCTTTGTCAGTCAGAGCGCATGCCACAAATCTTCCCCGAACCGCCACGTGTGACCTACAGGCGCTCGCAAAACCTCCACGATAATCTAGTCAGCTCCAAAGTCAACCGACCAACAAGTCCGACGGCAGGCTGCCACCCGTGCAATGGCCGCAGATGTCAAATATGCAAACTAATGCGAGGTGCCCACGTGCTTAACAGCACAAATTCTAATTTCTTCGTCAAAATTCATGGTGACTTTGACTGCAATTCATCCAACGTCATTTATGCCATTCAGTGCAACGCGTGTCAAGCACAATACGTAGGTCAAACCAAAACATCTTTTCGGATCAGGTTCAACAACCACCGGTCGGACGTTAATAAAAAGCCAAATCTTCCTGTTTCTCGTCATTTCAACCAGCCTGGTCATTCAATAAATGACGTTGCCCTTTTTATTCTTCAATCAAACTTTAGCTCCGATAGAGGCAGGGAACAACGCGAGTCTTACCTCATGTACAAATTCCAATCAATCATTAACGAAGATCCCGGTGTACTTTCAACAGTAAGGAATCTGGTCGTCTAGATAGGATATACTTTCCCATTTTTTTCCTTTTATTTTCCTTTTTTTCTTTTCAGCTATGGCCTCAGTACAGCTCACCCTGAGCTGGCTCCCCAAGAAAGATGACATCACCACCCGGACTTGACCTTGCGGAATGTTCCAGAATATGACTCAGACAACTGCCACGTGGCATACTTGCACCGATTGTGACGTCACCCAGGAAACCTATTTAAGCAATATGCAACCCTTGGACCTCTTTTGTCCTGACGAAGACAGTGCCACTGTCGAAACGTCGACCATTCTTTTTTTAATCTATGTGTTAAAATGCCCATTAAATAAATTAGTTTTTGTTAACGTTCCTGTAATCTGTAGTCCAAGTCTTATTATTTCACTTTTATATAGTGTATATATAGTAAGTATATATATGCTCACTCTGTTCTATGCCCTCCATGAGCCGGCCTTACGTGTGCAACTTCGGGACTATTCAAATATATTCGGTTTAGAAGAAACATCAATTCGATTTGGAATTCGAACATTGAATTCCATATTTGATTTGGAAATGGAATATGATATACGATTACTCGCTTCGGTGCTCAAAAATCAAAATATTCATACCGTCCTCGTAAAAAGTCGACGTCCGAAGTCAACCAGGCCACGCGTACCAAAAGTGAATTTTCCTCAGGGGACATTTTTTTTCGGGGGACATTTTTTCCGGGAACAATTTTTCCGGGGGCATTTCTTCCGGGGACATTTTTTCCGGGGACATTTCTTCCTGGACCCCTCATCACCAGACCAGAGGACAAAAATGTCGTCGATGAACCTGAGATATATGAGTAGCTTAAGGGGAAAGAGTTAAGGGCTAAGTTTTCAAAACGACCCATGAATAAATTGGCATCATTAGGTGAGACCCGGGAGCCCATGGCTGCATGGCAGACATGTGGCACCATATCTCCTTCCCCTTCCCTTTCTTTGTACAGCAGTATGTTTAGTCGTGTATATGTCTATACTATATATACTTATGTGTGTCACCACTTCACTTTGTACCTGAGGAAGCGTGGACCTACACGCGAAAGCTTGTACAAATTAAACTTAAACAAAAATCTTCAGTGTCGGATTCTGTATCCTGAAGATATTAGTGAAATCCGCCTTTTCAAAAAGAGCTGGCGCCACCGCGCGGCTAACCCGCAAAATAAAGTGGTAGGCAAGAGTGCAGCGCGTGAGCATGCTCTCTTCGTATCCACGATGGACATGGAAGGCTATTTTCGTTCTGATATCAAGACTGCTGAGCCCCAGGAACCAACATAGACTACTCTGTGGCTCATCTCATAGAGTCAACAATACAACAATAGACTACTTAGGACACTCACTGTTTCAATATAAGCTGGAGGAAGATCGTAAGTAGTTTGCGGTGGCGCAGCAGCGAGCAAATACAGGGCTTCTTACGTGCACAGGATCAGCTACGCGCACCGTCACGCGAAAATGCGATTTCCGCTGACGAAGGGAGGAACACAGTTGCAACATTGATGTCACTAAACTGCGAGATAAGTTTTGCGCAACTTTTTAAAGCACGGCACTTTTTATGCCTGTTACTGCTGAGGAAATGCATGAACCGTACGTTGCCATTAAGAAGATATGAAGAAATGACGTTGACCGTGCCCTACGATTTTTATGGTGCTGCGCTGCTAGGATATACAATTATCTTTACAGTTTATTAGCGTTGGGGGAGAAGAAACGTTGTTCAACCTGCTGCAGTTTTGCATGATTAGTGAGTTTTAGTGTATCGTACGCTGTCGCCTTTGCGTACGTAAGAGATAGCGTGGCTGGTTCTGCGCACGCGCAAAACATAAAGACAGCTTCGCGTATTGCACAGAACCATAACGCTATCTCCTGCGTACGTATAGGCGATAGCGTACGATGCACTAAAACTCTCTATTGTTGTTGTGTGCCGGGAGGTTTTCAATCCCGAAATAAAAAAAAAGGGGGGGACAGAGCACAAGGTAATCAAAGGTGCGTATGTTTCGTGTCAGTAGGCGAGAAAATGTTATATTGTCTATTTTCACGTGTTGTCGTCTGATATATCATAATATGTGTATGTATCGCCAGAAAATAAAAGTTAAAGTCCGTACTGCCTTTGTGCTGCTGAATTAGTGCTGCTGAGTAAGATACCGTAGCAGTTGAAAAAGTTCTGTTGAAAAAGCTGTTTCACGCGTAAAATTTGTGTACCAAACTGCGAAACAGAAATGTGCAACAAAGAGTTGCGACGAAAGTTGAGAATAAGTGTCGTGGGTCTAGAACGCACAGTCCGCGCCCAAAGGCAAAAGAACTAGGATCATATGGATAATCCAGTCTGCAGGCTCCGGGTTTTCTGGTGTGGAGCACGTTCCCAGATTTAACAAAAAAAAAAAAAAAAAGAAACACCGCGTGACCCTGATGGTGGTGGTGGTGGTGGTGAAAGAGCTTGCCGTTGTCGGCCTCACGTATGTGGGCAACGTCACGGCTGACGCCCTGGGGAAATGTGCGTGACCCTGATCTTTGTACCAGTGCTGTCCGTTGCAGCGCCCTATTGGCACTATATCGAATGCTGCTTCACTTGCCTTCGTGCTTCGCTACACCGGCAAAACAAAGCCGCGAGCTGCCCCGTGCCTACCAGATCGTTTCGGCATTCTGCGCGGTCTTGCGCATGCGCTGTACACAATTTTTGAAAAGGCGGATTTACCTGAGGAACATGAAGAAGCGTGGACCTCCACGCGAAAGCTTGTACAAATTAAACTTAAACAAAAATCTTCATTGTCAGTTTCTGTATTTTGTTTATGAAATTTATATGTAATGCGCAGACCGAAGCAAGTGTTCATGTATGTTTATGAACAATAAAACACGTTACGATGTGCACTCTGGCGTCCCTGTATGTATATCACACAACGGAAATGTAGAAAGGTCTTAATTTTGCAAGGAAGAGCTGTATGGTCCCGAGCAGCGTCACAATGTCTCATCTCTAGAACAATGATGCGACAGTGACGCTGCTCGAGATGAGGATTACCATTTTCCATTAACTGCGCAAGCGTAGAGGCAAAAAAGGTACGAAACAGGTCAATTAAGAATCAACAACTGAACTATATGCGGAGTGGGAGGGGTGTGAAGCTAAAGTTCGTTTATTACGTTTGTCAGTTGACTGACGCTTCAGCGGTGTACACATAGATGGTGTGGTTGGTTGGTAAAAAAAGAAATATGAAGATGTTGGCCCAACTAGATGGTGTGCTTTGCATTGTTTCTCATAGGTGCTCTGAAACGATGCGCGTCTGCCTGTCAGAGCACTGGAGAGAACATCCGACGCACATGTTAGTGTTTCACCGCCATGATTCTCGATTAGTGTGCGTCAAGTGAGGCGCAGCAGAACCTCAGAAACGTCACCTGAGCAGCTCCATACTGGTCGCGGACGTCGGGGCAGCCGCATGTGGTAGCGAACCTGTTGGAACGCAAGCACATGCAGCAATACATGTCCAAGATCACCATCCATGGAACTGTGAGGAGACGTTTTAACGCTTACTGCCTGCTTCCACTGACGCTTACTAAGCGGATGCGGGACACGGTGAGAGGAAAAATAGCGGCGATTGCTTCACACTTGCCGTATGTGTAACGTATGAGCCCTTAAAATAGGTGTCAATAAACGGTCCAATTTTTTACATTTATTAAGAGTGATGGAGTATGTGTTGTAATGTTCCTTCCCGAAGGAACCCAACACGAAAACTGTCCCAGCTTCTTTCTTGCTCGTGGCCCCGCCCTCTCATGTTCCTCGTTGGCACCTTACATGTGTAAAGTTTTTACACCTAAATAAGCATCATGGTAACTTCCGTTAATATTTTACGCATAAAATAAGGTTAAAAATTGAACTGTTTCTTGACATTTAGTAGCCGATTTATTTCTGAGAGTGCAGGGACGCCTAGGCAATAGACCTTCTTCACTTACGCGTCGTGTCCTAGCCGCTCTCCAGCGAACCACGCTCGGAGCGCGTCAAAACAAATCCACGTGGGTAGCGCAAAGGACCAAAACCGGTTCGGAGTGAGACCGACGAGCTCGCGCTTTCCGTGCGGCCTCCCCACTGATCCCCACTTCTGACGTCCCCATACTGCGCCATCTAGTGAAGACGGAGATAACCCTGTCAGACGCCACAAGGTCATGCGCATGCGCATATGTCGTTGTTGAAAAGGTTCACTGCTGGAGAAGAAGGAGAGATACGTCGAAAGTAATTTGATTTGAAATCGGACACGCCCTACTGTTCCACGTCTTGATCGCGGAAGAAAAGTACAGCGCCTCTCGCTCTATGCATGAACAGTACGAAATTATGCTCACAAGATTACGAGATTTCGCATGAACACAATGAGGCACTTCTTTAATTCTAAAAAGTTCCTCCATCCTGCAACATTTTACCTTCATGTTTTCCAAAGTTGACATCTCACTATACATACCTACCTATCTACTTCGTGCATGTCCACCACAAAGGAATACCCGAGGGCACCGTTGCGCCATATGAGCACAGCGTGCGCGCTCCCTGAATGATTCCTTGATACTGAGGAGTGATTTATCAGTCTACCCTACACGCCCAATCCCACCCTCCTCAATATTTGGTGACGCCCTTCCGTCCTTGACTGCGCCCCTCCTGCAGAAGGGACTGTTTTAATTAGGATTTGACAACGCAGGGCCGGCGTCTCCTTTTCCCCTCAAGGGAGTACAAATGTGAAATTTGCGCCCCCACCTGATTTTCTTTCTCTCTTCCGTAATCCCAAAGCAGCTTATTCCTGCTGGAAAGGTGTCTTTTTCTGCTCCCCTTCAGGCGGACTCAACGGTCCGCCTCAACGGGGCAATTGCTCCTCCCCTCCGCCCTGCACCCCAGCGCACGCCGGCACTGGTTACAACGTAACTGTAATAAAGATCTTAGTCTGTAACTGCAATCAAATTTTTGCAGCCCTCGTTCCTCGCGCTTGCGATGCTGGACAACACACACACACACACAAATAGAGGTGCGATGCTGGACAAATAATTGACACTGAGTACCTCAAAGTCCACATGGTAAGCTTGTACGAGAGCTAGCCAGTAAGAAGTACATGCACACTGTAACCGGAATTTTGGATTTCGTATGCATATGGCAGGTTGCGTTCTTTGTTTACATCGTCTCTTTTCGTTTCGGTCACCACTGGTAATTGACCAAGAATGCTACTCCCACAGATCCTATACGGCTGCCTAAGAGAACCGAGAAACTTTTACAAAAGTCGTGTCATTTAATTCAAGAGCACAATCTGAATATTGGCATCGACCGCACTGGTGTTAACAGAAGCCACGCGATATAGCTTGCAGTCATCTCGATATTTCCCGAAGGACACTTTCCCGTTGCCGACACACTTGAGAATAAGGCTTCACTGTCCAGAATGCATAGCGTTCGTCTGGCACGCAATCGTTTATTGATCGCTGGGTGGGTAAGGCAGCCTTGTGTCTCGTAGTGAAGCACGTATTTTTTGTGTAGCACATCTACTCAACGTGAGTATAGTGTGCGTAAGCAATGTCTGCATAGCTGTAGGTAGTTGGGCGGATTCTCAAGGTTCATGCAAGTCGTGAACTAGGTGCGAATGGAGCTGCAGTTTGTGAATATGGGAACTCTTGCGAGATGTGTGATTGATTTTGCACTATATAGGATTCCAAATCGCCCTCATGGAAGTTGTCAAAGCAGCCGGTCCAATGGACAGCTCGCTTTCCAAGCATCAATTCGTAGTTTTTGTTTTTTGTTTTCACGACTAAGCGTAGCACGTTAATGGTGGTCGATAAGGCCGGAGCCAGGGGCGTCCGATTCTAATTTGCCTACAGCAAGAAGCGAGCGAGAAATGATAGTTCAGCGCATTGAGAATATCCGTTACACGATGCGTCCCGGATTCTTAGATTCTCTGCGGGGTCACCTGATGCGCTTTTTCCCCGGACGCGAACCACGAGGTCTCGGTTGAGTCTGCCCTGAAAGGAGGAATTTGGTGACATTTAATATCGCTTGAAATCCTGTTTCGTCTGTGAAGCTGTCCACCAGGAGTCACCATGCAAAAGATTTTGGTCTGCAGCGCGTTATAGCTGTGCATTCGAATTTACAAAAAAAAAAAAAAACAGTCGGAGAAAGCGACGCGGACGGCCGACACCATGCGCTCGTGACCACGTGCTCGTGACGTAGAGATAGGCTCCTTGTTTACATGCGTGGAGGCTGTGCCGCTGCGCGTCACTGATCGCGTGATGGGAGTAGCATACGTCACGGCATCCTCTCGTTCTGCGATGCGCACTTTCACGGGAGAAAGGAGGCTTTCAAAGGTGTGGCGGAACAGAGCCTCACGCTCGCTCTGTAGGTAACCTAAGGTCATCGTTCTTTCGCAGGAGCTTATTTTATTCGTTGGAGAACATTCTGCACCGAAAAGCGAAAAAAATATTTGAGGTCGCCACAGTGCACCTTAAAAAGCTGACGCTGTAGAAAAAAGAAAAAAAAGTGACCTGCTTCGGTTTCACTGACGGGGGCGGTATTATTTATTTATTTAATTATTTATTTAATTATTATATTTCAAATCCGCAAGGTTTGAAATTTCTTGGAGGAGATATGTAACGCGCGACGTACACGTGACGTCCATTCTGAAGTCAGGAAGGTGTTCCCTCTCAACTCTCCAACTGTGGGAATGATTCGCTTCGGTCACTTCGTCGATAGACATTGCTCCAGTTTTATCATGGCGTTTAACAACGGACAGATGAAGTTGTTGGGGGTTTCTTATCTGTCGAGGCTCGGTAAGCGTGACAACACCATGGGTTGAACTCGATCTTTCACTGACAAAATACCTCACAATCAATGATATCCTCACGTGAGCAGCTCCCACAGACTACACGAAGGACGGATAAGGAAGGATATTTTCCTCTACCTCTCATTTTAATTGCACTCTAGCTGACTCACACAGTGTACTTGTAAATAAACCCTTTAAATAACTTTATTGTAAGTGGAAAAGTGGGGATTCCAGCGATACGGTGAAGGTAGTTGAAGCAAAAGCCTCGGAGCCAGCGTATACTTCGAACAGAGCATGTTCTTCAACTGGGCTATAGGGGGCATTGGTAGGCGATCCTAGGCCCAGTCACTGTTCCAAATATCGTCGCCTCCCGACTTAAGGCTTTAAAATTGGGAGGGGGGGGGGTAGGAGGCGGCACGGTGGACACGGTCGTAGCAAACTATGAATCCCTAATGACATCGTTATGCCCTGTGGCTGGCTGAAAACGAGAGGCTGTTGGCTTTTTGTGACGCTTATGTAGTAGTTTAACGTGTCACAAAGGGGCGTACCCTGTGCTTTCCACAAAGCAGGAGTGGTAACGGTGGCTAGAGTAGAGGAAGGGGACAGAGAGAGACGTCGATTTTCAGGGTTTTACCCTATCAAGACTAACGAAGAATGATCCTTAGCACGGGGATTTCGTGCACGATAATAAGGCCCTAGACTCTCCATCGTCGTTCTGAACAACGGTATCATACCAGGGTACGTCAGCAGATGAAGGGAAAGGGAGTGGCCCCTCCCTTTCATATCGAGATATCAGTAAGGTGGTGATACTCTCTCGTAAGGCATATTATTACGTATGAAGGGAATTGCCTCAGACGTGAGCCGCCGATATTTCGAACAGAGACTGTTCTTCTTCTGGGAACCGCCCTCATCATTGGTATGGTGTTAAAGGAGTACAGAGGGCCATCCAAAAAAATTCAGGTTAAGACTTGTGATGAAAGTGTGTGTGTCATTTTACCGAGTAGCGCGAAAGGCTTTGATGTGTGCAATTGTTTACCACAAACACACAAAAAATCACATAAACATGGCTCCACGCGTTCACCCTTAACACGCCACTCCGGTATATCAAGGAGGAGAAGGTATGATGCACGTCCACCGATGACGTTACAGGGAGAAACTCGTTCTGGTTGCCGGTCAGTGGGGTCAGCGCCGTTAACCATTTTGCCAGTTCTCCCGGAGAATTGGGGATAGAAGGAGCAGCTGAATCGAGACCGAGCCAGGAGCAATGCTTTTCAGACCCCGAACAGCGGAGTAGCAGACAACATTTCTCTGAACCAATCAGTGCGTGTGATTCTTGTAGCGTCAGCGCGAGGTCGCAGGTGGTACTGCTCTCCACCTCCGTTGCTCGCTCTCCACCTCGCTTTTGCGGCGTACATTAAATTCAACTTCTGCGATAATTATGACTCTGTGCTATGATATTACTTTGCTATGGTGCATCTTACTGGCCTACGAACAGTTTATAGGAGGAAACGGTGTTAAAATGACTTCTGGGCTACTTTAAAGGGTTATGTATCACGTGTTAAAGGTTCATGCGAATTGTGGGTCAACAGCCCGGATAGAATAGGAGGGAAAAGGTCTGGGCGCATTTTATTTGTGAAGTGTTTCTATGGTACGTGATTTGCATGTCATCGCCATTAATTTTGATCACTGTAGGGTCACGCTTGTTTCAGTGAGAAGATTTTGTTAATTGGGACGACTATAATTAACCAGTGGCATCACTACCCCTCTGACACCAAACATAACCTAAGTATGGCTATGAAGCCCCGTTTTAGAGTGTGGAGGGGCCTTAGGCTTTGCTTACTAAGGTCAAGCAAATAGCAGACTGGGAGGTGGTGGTTTGAACCGTACCCCAGCTGTGCTGTCTGAGGTTCCCCCTGCAGTCTTAGAAATAATCTTCGCTGCACAGCATGCTTCTAGCCATCATAATCTCGATGAATATCGTTTTTTGTGACAATATCGCCTTTTTGTGATATTCGCCTTTTTGTGACAATTATGTACAGTATAAGTGTCATCAAAAAGGCGTACGCCTCTAGTTTTCAACAAGTCAGGGCAGATAAGGATATCATTTGAGATGATGATTGACTAGCAGCGTGCTGTGCCATGAATTTCATTTTTAAGAGTGTGGGTTTCCAGGCGGTTGTCTGCATAGCCACTCCTGAAATCGACGCAGGACCCATACTATAACCCTCAGCTCCTTCCCGATGCCTAATGCCCCTTCTCCGTGTGACCACACCTGCACGCGCTCATAGCCACAGTTGCTTCGCTGAGCTATTAAGGATAAAAACCTTTTAGACAGAGTTACAACAAAGATGTTGCCATTTATTTGACGCAGGACCTTGGCTCGGACATCTCGCCAATACTGGCAACGACGGGCTTACATTTAACTTTCGACGGTCATCATTTCAATATCTGCTATCATATCGCATCATCTCATCTTTTAAAAATAAGCGCTGTTGTTGTTGGCTATAGAGTGACGCCACATGAGTAAGGCCCACAACGGCAAGCCATTCACGACACCACCACCATTTTTAGAGCGTGCTTGTAACAGATTTAGATTTGCTGTAACAGGATATATGCTCGACACAGTAAGGAACCGGATGACTGGCTCGATAAACGTGTCCACATTGATAGCCTTCAGTTTTGAAATCCCCAGTAATGAGAGCGACGTTACGTCTTGCACGTTCAAGGCAGGAAATAATATCTCTGTTGTACTAGCTATGCTGTGCTGCTATGCATTCAAGTTGTGCAGCACGTTACAGCATTATCAGAAATCGGTAAATCAGGAAGTTGAGGCACCCTCGCACCCAAGCGCGACGAGAGAAACAATCACGGTACGTTGAATATAAGCGTGAAATGGTTAAGTAAACCCGTTACGTTCGGCAAATGATGCAGGTGCGACGGCTGGCGTCACTACCATATTCGTAGCGTCCTTAAAGTGATCTCCGTCAAATCTCCGCCTAACTCACTTAAGGTGAAACCACGGGTCAAGAAGTCCCCACCCATCCTGCCCTCCGGAACAAAGATGCGAAAGAAGCTGTGCATGAATGCCTCGCAGTGTGCACACCAATCCAAAAGACGCCTTCTCTGCTGCAATACAAGAGCTTCCCAACAACAACAAATAACTGATGATGATGCAGTCGGATGGTGACAGATCTGTATTTAAAAGCACGGGGACTACGTAGAAATATGATACATTGTTTCCCAGAACATTAAGTTGCAATGTTGATCAAGGAATTATTTAAGGGAAATTATTGGACCCCCAGTACATATACTATAGTACACGCACGCACGAACGAACGAAAAAGAGTGATGTGATGGGTCATTCACAAGTGTGCACATATGTAGAGAAAGCGGAGCATCCATATCAATCAATTTTATGTCTGTTGACATAGTTTCAGAATTAATACCGAGCTCGCCATAAACCGCCGAGTTTAGCATTTGTTCGACATTCATCGACTACTGAAACAGCTACAACGTATCTGGTCGTTTAAGGAAGTGATCGCAACACACGCCCTCTCCACTACGATAATCCATGCGCGTGGAAGCGACGGCTACCACGTCGTCAAATGCTGTACGGCGATCTACGGGGTAGGTCCTTTCATTCATGGTAACTAGCGGACACTTGCTCACAACTCCTTTCACGTTTGTGGCAATTTTCAATCGTAAATTTTATATTTGGTTCATTTAATGACACCATTGTGCTTTATATCTCGCATTTTACGCAACTTGTGAGTGTAGTAACATGTCAGATTCACAACTGTTATTGGAGGGTGGCACCTCATGACATGTCTTAAGTTACTGGTTTACAGCTCCTCTCTGTATACCCGGTGCAGGTAATGTATTACATATTTCACTTCAGTTTGATGAATTCGGGCGACTGCGACATGGCCATTGTCGAGTTGCAGTGTTCTTCCTTCTAACCATGTATCCTATATAATATCTTACTGCACGAAATCAACAGGAATAGTATTGTACACCTATGCCATCTTTGATGACGCTTGTCAGGCTGTGTTGTGACGCTATCAATTCTCACGATCATCTACAAATGGCCCCCTTTGACCGTCCATACTTCATGTTCACTGTGTCCAAGCAGCTTACATGCTTCATCGTCTGTGTGATCAGGTTCTTTTCTAACGAAGCATCAACCTGAGAGACCATGAGGCTTCTGGCTGTCACGTTTCTATTGGGTGCGCTCACGAGTAAGTGCTTTCAGTGTAGATCTGCACTCGGAATGGCTGTATAGTCTTAGGCAGACTTGTGCCCGTTACCAAAAAAATAGGAACTAAATACCGTTACCCGTTACTTCAGAAAAAAGTAACTAAATACGTTACTCGTTACCAACATACAAAAGTAACGAGTTCTCGTTACTCACAGGTAACGAGTTACTTTTTCGTTACCGCCGCATAGTTAAAGGAGCCAACAAACATGCCGTCACTTGCCTTCAACTCATTATTAATGAGAAAATGCACTTCACAAGAAGCTGATACTCGAAATTTACATCAGTGATGTTCGTTCCCTTTCGTGTGATGACATCGGCTGCCGAAGTGGGGGTGATCGGAGGTTATGAAAACACAAGAAAAGACACCGGTTTCCGTGCCACCGATCACCAACGGTTCCCAAAAACAGACGAGGGGCTGCGTCATAATTTAGGGCTCTCAGAAGCTTAGCAAAGACAAGAAAAGGCTAGAAGTCGAAACGCGTTTTTTGTAGCCATAGCACAATTGGTACCCATCCTTGGGAAGGAGTGATGGTCGGAGGTTACGGAAACAAGAGAAAAGACAAGGGCCTTCGTTTAAGACGATTCAGCATGTCAACAACACATCCAACGAGGGACTTCAATAATACTTTGAGTCACACGTGGTCGTGGGTCACGCAGGTCCACGCATTGCGCCACACGGAGTGCCGAAATGTGCTCCCCCCGCTGAAGAAAAGGAACGAGTAACGTCAGTAACGAGTTACCAATTTTTGTAACTGATTCCGTTACTATTACCATTTTTTAAAAAGTAACTGAATCGTTAGTTCGTTACTAAAAAAAGTAACCGTTACCAAGTAACGAGTTACTTGTAACGAGTTAGGCACAACTCTGGTCTTAGGTGATACTATGTGGGTTACTTGAAGCTTGTAGTGTTCAGAATGAGAGTTTTGGAAATTTTCTCACTTTCTCACCCTTCCTCGTTTGTGTGCAGTATATTAGAAACACAGTCAACAACATTTCGTTAGCGTCATGGTTAACCACCGGGTAACGCTGGGCCGTATCATAATTTACCCTAACGCTAAATAACGTTGTTCTGTCTTGTAGCGGTTGTTCATTCCGCGTGCGATGAGGGCCTCGCTCGGATGGTCTTGGTGGACTGCGCAACCGAAGCAACACAGCTGAAGCCGGAATTTGCGAAAGCTGGGTACTGGACGCAAGTGGACACATCTGATGTGTCCCAAGTGAGGAGTGCATGCTGGTATGAAACCGCTTCGTACAACAGTATAAACGTTCGTACGTGAAGTGAACGTGTAAAAGAGGAGGAGAGGAAAGAGACGACCAGAGATAACAATCTGCGATCTTCGTAAATCTCTCTGATCTCGCCAAATTGCAAAACGCTACTAAAGGGACGGTCGCAACCGGACACCCATCTATGAAACCGATACCACTTTGTTCGGCATCGACCAACAGTCTACCGGAATTACCGAAATACCGAAAACAATCTGCCATTCATTGACAGAACGCGCAATTCTGTGTGTCTAGATATGTGTTTGCCGAGCGATCTGATTACCACATAGCGCGACATAGCGCTTGTGGCGCTCTTGTGCCCCATAAATAAGGCACACCTGCCATGAGCATCTTTCCCATCACCCAAAGTGCGGCTGCTTTAGCCTGTAAGCTGACTGTTGGAATTCGCCTTCAACATTTCCTTCCTTAGCCGTCAAGACACCACCACCATTAATGCACCGCGGGCGTGCCTTCAAGTCCCATTAGCTCACGCGAGGGATGCTGTACAATGATGTGCTTAAATTAACAAGTGCACTTGTTGACTTTATAGGAAGTGTGTCTGCTTTTTTAAGATCTGAGTCAGTATAGCTTGAAGAACAACAAATATATTATAGAGTTCGTGGTCAACTTTCAGGCTATCTCCCGAACTATGCACAAGGGCTTCTCGGTAACGTCTACAAACCTAGTGATTAACCCCTTGTTCATATATCACTCTACGGTCGGAGTAGGACACGTGTCGCACATGTAATCGTTTGATCGGGCCGAGAAAAAAAAAAAAAAAAGGAAAGGTAGCTGCGACGAAATTGTAATGATTTCATTGCCAAACTCCGCTTTATTCTTTCTTCCCTTATACATTACATGTTGTTACAGTACGTTGCATTGCATATATGTCGGTGAAATAGTCTTGATGCGATTTCCAGCGTTCAGAAGGCATTAACGAGGTGCCTCAGACAGAAACTCACCGGGAGTGTGCATCGCTTAGTGAAGCCATGATCAAGAAGATGCGAGCACAAAGGAAAGAGACTCTGCGTAACCGCTGGAAGTGTGACGTTTTCACACGCTACTGTTGAGGAGCAGGATGTTTGCCCCCACCAGGGCTCAAAGTGTCAGGACGCATCCAAAAAGTATGCTGATCCCTGCACACTGGAAATAAATTTGTTCAGTCCGCATAAATATTTCTGCGTTTATTCCACGCACGTGGCGGGTTTCTTTTCGTGGAATTCATTTCTACATTGCCTGGTTCTACTGGTGACTCCGCCTATAAAACAACGCCGTGAAGCGAGCGTCATGATAGCTGTATATTTATCCGCTTTGGAATCTGTGAAACCTGAACTCCGACGCTTTATTAGGAAGATATTCATTGAATACACGAAGACACATTTGCCACAGGCAGCGGGTATGTTCTTATGACTTAGCTACACAGTTTGGAAAGTATAAGACAAAGAAGCGTCTTCACACGATATAGGATGGCATGTATGTTTTATTTCATTTTCTGTGCGCAGTGCTTACTGCTTCCACAACGGCGCGACTTTTCACGCGTCATCATCCATCATTCATTGTGCGTCATCACTTAAGTCTCTTTGATTATCGCTTTACTTACTTACCTTCATCTCTAATTAAACTGGTGTAGCCGGCCTATTTTATTTTTCCATGCACCAAATCAAATCAAACCAAGGCTTTGAAAAGCGCAGCACACGGACTCCCATCGAACGGTCACAAGGTCACCTCTCACCTACTAAAAACGGCATGTTCTGTAGCGGACGCTGGACGACGACAACGACGACAACGATGGCCACGCGCGCGTGGAGCACCCGCTTCTCAGTTCCACCGGCGCGGCCATGGAGATAGGCCACCGTTATCGCCTCTCCGTGGCATACCATCATCGCCGGTCGGGACTCATGTAGAGGAAGACCATCGTCCTCTACATTTGGTGACCCGGACGAAGAACATCACGTCCGGAGCAATTCGGCCCTTCACCACCCCAAATTTGTGACGACGCCATCGAGCAGCACTACCTCCGGCACACACGGCCCGCCTTCACTCCTACCGCATCTCGGTACTCTTCACTCCTCTTCTCACGCTTCTCACTGCCGGCCGCGACATTAGAGCCTTGCGCTCACCTGCCGGTTGCGGCAGTCGCGGCAGCCGACGCCTTGGCACGCTTCACACCCGTCTCGGCACCTCACTCACCCCACCTGGGACTCTCGAGCTCCGGCTCCCGTGCCGGTCGCGGCACCCCAGGACCACGACACCGAGCGCCTCACTCTCTCTCTCTCGTCTCTACCTGACGGATCGTTGTTCCCGTCCTCACCATCTGTGAAATGCCGCCAACGTGTGCCGTGCCCCTGTTCGACCACACGTCACCACGTCTGCACGTCTACCACGGTCGCCCTCAACTGCAGCTTTTCCCAGACGCGTTACCTGGACTCCAGCTCTTGCGATGCGTCCGCAGCGCATCTGACGGCCGGGGGACCCCTGTAGCGGACGCTGGACGACGACAACGATGGCCACGCGCGTGGAGCACCCGCTTCTCAGTTCCACCGGCGCGGCCATGGAGATAGGCCACCGTTACCGCCTCTCCGTGGCATACCATCATCGCCGGTCGGGACTCATGTAGAGGAAGACTCTACATGTTCTACATCAGGTTATTCCACTGTTCTACTTACTTACCATTGTTCGTCCGCGAGAATTGTAATATCTGGTCCCGACCAATAGCGAGTTTTAGTGAATCCTTTTTGCTCGAATCGTTCCCGAACCGTATCGCTGGGAACCAATGAGAAGGGGGACTGACTAAGAATAGAATCCTCTGATTGGGCAGCGACAAAACCGTTCGCGAACCGTTCGAGTGATTCACGAAAACTCCTTAATGTCCGTGATCGGTTGCGTTCCTGAAGACACGTGGAGCCTTTGTACCTTACGTGGACTTAGGTCCGTTCTCTGCTGGATGCGCTCAAGTAAACATCTGGTACGTTTTTGTAGCCTTTCTCATCCTGATTTTTCAGCGTAATGAGGCTGTCTCGTTGCTTCCCGATGAAACAGAATTATATCTGTACCTGTAAAGGTGCAATATTTGTCCGTAAGGTAACGCCAGCTGAGGATTGTTCGTACACGCAAGGGTGTAGGTCAGACAACGGGCTTTTCCGAACGTATTTGCCAGGTCACGCTCACAACCACGGACAGAAATCGAGGTGGGCAACGGCACAGTGGGATATTCTGGACAAGAAGAAAAAAAAAACGAAAACGAGAACTTCATTTTGATTATAATGAGTGGGGTGTTCTATCACAGCAGGGGCTACTCTACCGCATCCCGCGCTGTAATATGGTGAATATGTAATAATCAGCTTCACAGTGAAACCGAACTCCCAGTGTCCAAAAAGGTGAGCAATACTTTTGCGGCATGGCGTAGGTGAGCTGTATTCGACTATAGACCAAGTCATAGTATGCTACACTATAGTACGATTGTCCAGACGATTGTCATAGTGACATAGAGCGCGCATAGCTGATTTTACAGATATAGTAAGTGTCTACTCGTCATAAACTGGCACTAGTTTGACTAGTACGGGACTAGTTCGGTAGCACGGTTAATGCAGAAGAACGTGTTTGGGATCTCCCAACCTTGGACAGTAAGCCTCTCGCGTAAATGACAGCTCTCAACTGAGGAGTAAGAGTGACATTGAGTAGCATCCGATCAATCAATGCACATCCTGGCGTGATCGAGATATTTCGTATCATTCAGAGAGCGAGCGTTGGATCCATTCATGCAAGCATAGACGTCCAACGAAAGTCAGTTGGCACTGGCGCGAGGCCATGGCTTCCATTAAGCGTCTAAGAATGAGCTGACCGGTCGTTTCTTAGCTGTGCAAAACAAGTACAGCCACTAGAGACACTCGTACGTTCCTGCAACACGCTATGCCTGCTCATTCTCTGCGGCACCACAGTAGGCTTCAGCCCGCTGGACAAGTACCCTGTAGCTAGTAACATGAGTACTGAGCACACTGAAGTCACGTCTGCGCTGACACGATTCCTTCAGGAAGCTAAACTCTTGGGTACTCTGATACCTCCTATACGACTGTCTGTACGATGATTACTGAAGGAGCTGCCTTTTCTGTATTTCTTAATTATCTGTGTCCCAATTTCAGCATCTTACTTTTTGTTTGTTTGTGTTTGCTTTTGGGAATAGCAAGCCTACATCATGGCTAACCTTTCCCTTCTTTACTTTTTCTATCAGCATTAAAACATATCCCCCATCCCAGTAACACTTATCATGCAGTGGATCAACTGGGTTCAAGTACACCTCGAGCTCCACAACAAAGGAATGGAAACTATTGGCGTCCCCAATGCCTTTCCTACTGCTTCCGATTCAAATTCTTCGTACTGCAGGATAAGAAAAAGAATGCATGGCTCACACTGCTGCGTTTCATTGCGTACGGATATGGACGAATGTTGGTTGCCGTGACAACAAACGCGTGGAAAGTAAGAATTCGTCCGAACTGAACTTTTTTCTGACGCGCGCACCCACCCGCAAGCAGAGAACGAATCTCCACGCTCCGCGCATACATGTGGAGGCACTTCTCTGTGCGAGATGTCTTCCAACCTGGTTGCTGTAAAGCGAGTGAAAATTCAATAAAAACGTGCAGGATTCCACTTTCGTTCGAACTAAGAGCAGTTCTCTGTCATGCCGTACATATCATGAAAAAAGAAAAAGAGAGAAGAAAGAAGTCTTGCCGCAGAAACGCTTTATGGTCGAAGACGCGAAGGACCCGAATTGCCAGACACTTGCCGTGCCCGCATGTATGCAAACAGTCCAGTTGATCGCATGTGCATCCGCGCGCAAAGAAACACGGTAGCTTGAAGTATATGTGCGTGCTCCAATGTATAAATAGCGAGTTTTAGTAAATCGGAAGAACTCTGCGAGCACTTTTCGATAAAGGAGAGATATCAAATCCAAGCTTAGCACTGTGATGTCACTAGCTCCAAAGAAACACGGCGATTGGCTTATGTTTTCGGAACCGTTATCGTGAACACCTTCCGAGCTCTCTAATGTCGAAAGACAAAGTCCAATTAGTCCCAATTATGTTTATTATTATTAAAGTTCATCACGCGATCAAACGTGGTGAGTGCTCTCACGTGTCCAAACAGCTATACGAGACCAACGTCATTTACATGCAGAGTGAAGGACAACAATTCGGCTTTTATCTTCTTAACTGTACACTTTAACAAACCGACTCATGCTACCAAGGCGCGTAACTTCTACGACGCTAAGCCGTTGCGTATTCGAAACTCTTAAGCTTTCGGCCTGCTACAGATCCTATGCAAACCAATTTGGAATATTTCTACACTTGGCAGCACATGATAGGAGCGCAAACTCGCACGTAAGAAATGCCATTATCTTCTGACCTCGTTTAAATTTCCGTCAGTGAGTCCTGCTTCCGCTACTCAGCTTCCTAAAAGAAAACAAGCCATGGCCTTCGATGCAAGTCTGAGTTCTGTTCCTGATACACTTACAGCTGTCATTGATAGTGGTGGGTACAACCAAGGACGTTTAAATCGTTCTGGGAAAGGCACAGCACCATAACCGGCTAACATGCATGAGTCTTGAATTCAGGGTGGGACATAGGAAAATACGTTAGTGTAATCCAGAGATGAGGAAGTTACTCGACAAACAGGAACCCATTACTAGTTAAGTTACTATGCCCCCCCCCAAAAAAAAAATAATAAAATAAGATAAAAAAACTACCAAAGAAGTTACAGGTAATGGAAATGAACTTTAAGTTTCGAAGGTACTTTGGAAAACTAACTAGTTACTGTCAAGTTACTTAATACCTTATATACAATCTTTTGTTCGTGACGTTTCTATAATTAATTTACATCTCGATATCACAATCGATAGTTTTGATATACGAAACTTGTACAGTGCTGGACAAAAGTTCACGCTCAAAACACGCTCCGGCCACGACATACTGCTTCAGTGGATTCCTGGACATGTTGGCATACGGGGTAATGAAGCTGCAGATGAGATGGCAGATATACCGCACCTATCGTCAACGGAACACATGGTGACATATTCCTCGTCAGATGTGAAGCACATGTTAAAATTGCTGACAGAAGACATATGCAGAAGGCAATGGTTACAAGTCGACAGGCGGTCATCCTTGCTTCATCAGATTGACCCGGAGCTGAAATTCCGTGTTCCGTCCAGCATACCGCGACCTATACAAACACTTTTGCATCGGTTTCGCTTTAACGTTCCGTATGGTCAACAGTTTCTCCATAAAGTCGGCACGGCTAGTTCAGCAAACTGTCCAGTGTGTGCATCTGTGGAAAACACGGAACACATCCTTATGCACTGCCCAAGATATGCATCCCAAAGGGCTACATTGAAGTCTGCTCTAGACCGCTTGGACAATAGAACCTTCGATATAGTCAAGGTGCTGGGTGCACGGGAAACCGGGAAGAGAGATGCGGCGTTGTCAGCGCTTATCCATTTCATAGTGAGCAGTGAGATGGAATCTGTATTTTAGGACCGCATTCTAGGCATGTGTCGTCGAGTTCCCCGTTCCTGTTAGTTTCTTGCAATTCAGTTCACTTCAAGGGGATATACCTACGCATGTGCACGTGCAGTTCGGTGACTGGGCTGGGTGATGTCTTTCCATTTTTGCCTTTTCACCTTTTCAGTTTTCTTTTCATTTCATTTCCTTTGTGGGAGTAGCAGAATTCGTCATTGACGAATTCGATATCTTCCGTTTTTTTTCTATAATCAAAGTCAAACTCACGCTCCGGCGCGTTCCTTCCTCAGAGTGACGCTCTAGGAGTGAATGATACCCTACGGACTTACAAACAGGTGGCTGGGTTACATAGGCACATGTCTGTAAGTCAGTGCGGCTGCTAGGGTGTCGCTCTGAGGAAGGAATGCTCCAGAGCGTGTTCCGTAAACTTCTGTCCAGTACTGTACAGCTTGGGATAAAAGGTAATTGAACATCGCGGTGTCGCGTTTCTCTAATAGAGCGACACGCGAGCAGCACAGAGGAGCGGACACAAATACTGGGAAATGAATAATATAACCGGTCACCCGTTTATTATTCGATCTCTTCCTGATATCTAGCAGGAGGTCGCCTCGCTGAGGGTATGCGCCGCTGCCGTGTTCCGTAAACTTTTGTCCAAAGCTATACCAGTATTTGATATCGCGAAAGAAGCGTGCGTATCTCGTAGTAAGGTTCTCCAACGGCGCACAGAGGTGGCATTTAAAGTTTCGGTTCCGTGAGTTGTCCTCTACGCACATTTCGTAGAGCGGCACCATGTTTTAATCTTGCTACACAGCGCCCTGTGTCATTATAAATACACTGCTCGTCGCTATGACGAAGCCGACACCTGAGTTTCCTAATGCACGGCCAACACATAAGCTGTAGCGTTACTGCGCAACAACAAAAGAGCGGAGTCAGACGCGCTGTGCACGTACTATACCGCCGAGCACGTGCCGTTGTCTCATTAGTTGTTTGCAGACCAGAATCGAACAAAAGGAACTTGATTTTTTTTTAAATTCCGTGTTAGCGCCGCGAAGCAACTGTGGCTATGAGCGGCGTACAGACGTGGACAGATAGAGAGAGGACAGCAGGAAGAAGTGGGGGACAGGGGGTTAGTATGCGTCCTGGGCCGACTTCAGGGGGAACTGTGCCGACATTCGTCTGGAAAGTCTTCGGAAAACCCAGGGAAAACCTCAGACAGCACAGCCGGTGACAGGATTCGAACCCGTGTCACCTCCCAGTCTCGGCGTGGAAAGCGATCATCTTAACCACTACGCCACGGGAGCTGGTAAAAGGAACTTGTAATCCCACGTTACTTTCAAAAACTTAGCTAAAAAGGAACGAGTTCTTCAAGGAGTTGCTGAAGTTCAAAAGCGCTAGAGACAGCTTGTAACCACTTACCGCAACACCGGTGTAATCATTGTCGTTTTCCTTCAGTTGGTATAACTAACCATCGGTCATGTGACCTGGTGCTCTGAAATGCTCATTGGCATGTCACGCAAATGTTTGCTGCGCTGTATAGCGCTTTGCCCTCTTGAATTTTTCGTTGGTATGCCAACAGTTGCAAGTGTCCGAAGTGTATTGAAAAGGTCTCACTCTCGAATTTTCGACCATCCCAATAAACGTTACTACAAAATGCCCATTGCGATCGCGAACGTGGCACTTTCAGTTCACACTGTCTTCCAACATAGCTCATGCCAATAGCAAAATGGTGTCCATGAAGAGGAACATGCTGCGCTTGCACACCACTCCTGTTTGGGTACCATCGAGATACGGCGTAAGCGGTACTTCCATCGCTAACACTAAAAAGGATTATTTCAAATACACACAAGCTCGTTACAGTGGTGCGATGCCTAGCAAGCTACCAACTAAAACTGGTGTACTGATCTGGATAGACGGCTCTCGTAATGAGTGCATATTTCTCCGTTTTTTTTATTTTTCTTCTCAACTCAACTGCGAGATTCTATCTGTGGTTTCGTAACTCCTCTTTCTTTGTGTATATTGAGCTCGTGGACTACGGTGTGCATTCTGACCGGCGTCGGAAGCAACGCACGCTACACGTAACCAAAATTCTAACTCCTAGAATATATGCAGAGTAAAAGTGATATTCGAGGTATGTTAACCCTGGTTGCTTTATTGGAGTGAACGACTATTGTTGGTCGTCATTGCTTCTACCAAACAACAACAACGACTTTATTTTGGTGATGATAATGATGATGGGGGTGTTTCGTCACCACTGCCGATACTCATTTAACTTGTATGATGATACATTGATGAGCTTCACAGTGAGGACCGATGTCCTCTAGCGTCCAGAAAGGTTAGGAGTGCTTTTAGGCCCCTGCTTTAGTGAGCAGGCTTTGACAGTGGACCGAACAATGTGATCATAATAATAGGGCGAGAGTGAAGATGATTCAAAGGCACTGTGGCTCAGAAAAAGTTGGTAGTGCGGGTACTACAGGATTTTCCAGGTCAGTGTCCGCATCTTGGAGTGTCCACTTTTCGCAAGCGGAACGCCACTGAGGAGGACAAGCTGCATTGAGTGGCATCCAATGAAATGCAGTATCTTGACGACAAATATTTCTTGGCATTCTGCAGGTGAGCGTCCGATGAAATGTTGAAAACATATATAGATGTTGAGGGAATGCAAGCCACCGGTGCCATTAAGCTTCGAAGGATGGAACGACGAAGATGGAACGAACAAAGGATGGAACGACGGTCACCTCTCAGCGGTGCACCATTCATCAGATCACGTCTCATCTCTCGTCCGCCTGCTAAAGGATAGGACTGCTTATGCGGCGCGGTCAACCTGCTGATTTCCCACGACCCCACAGTGTTTCCGAACTCACTGTAGATGTAGCCTCTGGGGTAGTTTTTACACTTTTTTTCAGAAACACACATTTTTATATGCAAATAAAAAGCTGCGCAACAAAAACAAACCTTACAACATCTTTCTGGAGAGTACAACACCATGTGTCCGTGACGGATCGAAACAGGTTCCGTAATGTGCGCACAACACATCCTCGTATTGGCGAGCAGTGGCTATACACACACACCTGCAATGTTTGTACAATTTAGAATGGTGTCACGATCACGCGGAACATATATACGCAAAAAAGTGCGCTTTTATGGATCAATCTTACCCGTCAATCGATTCCGGATCATCCACTACTTTCACTGGCTAACCACGTTGTTGTGGCAAAGGTTCAGTAGGTATAGGTTCATCGACGTCCCCGTTCTTCAATCGATCGGCACCGATGAGCTCATCTTCACCGCTTAGTGACAGGGACCCGTCACTATCCCTAAATTTGCTATCAGACATTACGACGTCGCGCGTGACAACTTCCAAGCGCAAAGCGCATACACCCCCGACTGTATTGTGCATTGCGCTTCGGTCGCCCAATGGGCGACCTGCCACCATAAATTCCATAACCACGTCACATGTGACGTTGCATGAGAGGGAGTTGAATCCAGCTGCAACTGCCGTCGTCTGCTGTCACGGCATATTCCTTCAAATTTCTCGAAAACCACTTCGTTGTTCTGGTTGAAACTTTGCGACTGTGTTTCTGTAGCACTCTTGAATATAATTTCAGCCAAGTTTCGGAATCGCTCGATCTGTACGAGACCGTCCCTTTAAGTTTCGGCACTACCTGTTGGACAAAAAGTTCATTCTTTTGACCGACAACTGGACTGTAGCACGCCTCACCACTAGTTTCAGACCTTCACGCCGTTTCACAACCATACTTCTTGACCTGGCAGAATTCGACTTCGTCGTTCAGCACCGGCCAGGCAGACAGAATTATGTGGCTGACATGTTGTCACGTATGTCCTTCGCTACGATCCCAATGAAGGTCACACTACAGCCCAGCAAGAAGACAGGGAATGTGCACAAATCCGTGAGCGCCTAAGCACTCTTAACGCTGGCTTCGTAGAAATCGACGGCATACTGTACAAGCAGGCCACGCCAACTCTTAATGTTCTGGTAGTCCCCAAGGATGAGACACTCAGTCCTTCAGACAATGCACGATGGCAACGAGCACATGGATGTTGACCGTACCTTGAAAAAGGTCAGAGAGAGATTTTGGTGGAAGGGCATGACGTCAACAGTGCAGCAGTACGTCTCATCGTGTCAAGTATGCCAAGCTAACAACCGCCCCACGTCAAAATCCGTAGGACAAATGGAATTCATGCCATCAACAGAGACCTCGTTCAACATACTGGCCCTTGATCACATCACCATGTCACGAGACAGTTCAACCAAACATATACTGAACGTAATTTACTTTGCCACGAGGTATGTCATCCCAGCGGTGACATCCACAACCTCTACAGCAGAAGTGATAAAGCACCTGCACATGATTTTCCATACTTTTGGCACTCCAGGTCATTGCTTAACGGACCACGGAAGTTGCTTTACGTCGACAACGTTCCTTCAGTTCATGCACCACCACGGCATTGAGGTTCACGATTCAGTAGCTTACCGTGCCGCAAGTAATGGTATGATCGAACGTTGCAATGCCACACTCACGTCAGTACTCCGCAAGATATCATGTGATGAACACGAGAAGTGGGAGGATCATCTCGCTGAAGCGGCTTTTGCGCTCAACACCACACGCAACAGCAGCTCCGGATTCTCACCCTTTGAGTTAGTTTTTGGATTTATCCCAAAGCTGCCTCACCACAAGATACGCCCTGAGCAGCATCAGACCACGTCAGACAGACTCTTAGATCTACAAAACAGACGAAGCGAAGCTGCAAGTCATTCAGAGGAAGCTCAAGAGGCAAGGAAGGCACAATATGACAAAACACACAGGGAGTCCTCCTATGAGACGGGAGACCTGGTTTGGGTTAGACGGCAGGAACCAATAAAGGAAAGATGTCCAAAGCTAACCCCACGATACAAAGGACTTTTTCAACTTGTACGACGGAAAACACCTGTCACTTTCGACGTTCGACCAGTTGCTCCAATAAACTCATCACAAAGGCGAACAAGGGTACTTCATGTAAGTCAGCTCAACCCTCCGTACATTGACTCAGCTCTCACAATTGCGCCTGTGACATCCACAGAAGAGCATCCACCAGCCACCTTGCGATGGAAAAACGACAACGATACGGATCAGTCTGTGAACGAATCCACAAGCACAAGACCTCAACGTTCCCGCAGACTTCCTCATCACCTTATTGACTATGAGTTAACCACAGAATAGTGCTGTTTTGTTGAAACTATGGTAATTCTTATGTGAACAATTTTCAAGCATTTGCTTTTATCTCATGCCTCAATGTTGAAAGTGTTGCCAAAGAATAGCAGTGTGTTTTATTGCCTTCATGGTTACTAGTCCAACGGACTTGGACTCTCAGCAGGGGAGGAATGTGAGTAAGGCCTGGTGTCCCCTCCCGGTACAGCGTACCCGGAAGCTCGGTCTGGCATCATTGGAGAGAGGACTCTGGAAGGTTCTACGAACGAACATGGCGGAGCCATGCCGTTGTGTTGCCGCTACTCCCATCTATAACTCAACGTTCCATTAAAGTTGTGTATTATCCTTCTCATGGTCTCCCGAAGCTCACACACCTAAAATTTTCTGTTGACGGTTAAACGCTCACAAAAAGCCTGAAGGCATAATCTCCTTACCGTCCCCCTTCCCCTTTCCTCTCTCTTTCTCCCCTAAACAAATCGCGTTTAAACGTTATAGCGAGAGTTCCAGATTTGAGCTCCAACGTCTTCATCATGGGCGTCGACGCCGAACTGTGATCCTGCGAACTGCTTGGCTGGACAAGTCATAGGACAAGTGTAGGTATTTCCAGGGCGAGCTGTACACGTAGAACTAGGAGTTTGTGAAACTTTCAAGGAACTCATTGGGAATGGATATTCTGCAGTCAGCCACGAAGATACAGCTAAACAGCAGCAGAGCTTTCGTTTGGACGTCTTCGTTTGGGCGTCTTCGTTTTGGATTTGTTTTGCCTGTCGCTTGGACGAAATCGACTCACGGTGTGCTTTACACGGCCTCTCATGCCTCCCGCTTTCAACGTCCCATGCAGAAGGCGGAAGTGTCAGAGGCTTCGCTGTTTCTGGCGAGTCAGTGTGGAATTACTTGCAGTGAGCTTTATAGGTTTTAATGCAACGAGTGGGTGAATGTCAAATATTTATGTGCATATTTATGATGGGCAGTGTTGCTATTTCCATCATTTAACTCAATTTCTGTATTACTTTTACTAGCTTTCTCTGCCTGCGGAAATTCAGCTTGCTAAACGTAGAAAAACACATGTGGGGAATATTGGTTGCCATTTCACACGGCGAAAAGGGACCGTTATCTCCGCTACATTTGTTTCGATTTCCTTCCGGATATGAGCTGGTACAACCTGTGAGTAACCTCGTTATTTCGTAATGCAGAAGTGCTGTTTAGAAGTAAGCTGACGAGAAAGTGACATTTTGCTTTGCTGTGTTCCACATGTTCTCTACGCCTGATCTTTGGCACATTTTAGATTACATGCTGTACCTCTGAAGTCAGAGTCAAGTTAGACTTCTTTGGTACAATCATAAACCTCTTTATATTACCCCCTCTTTTTTCTTCCTTTTGGACACGTGTCAACTCCTGTCAGATACCTAAGTGTTCCTAAGGTATTCAGGCCGAAATGGTGAATGGCTGTCTGCACACCTGTGTGATACTATTCTGTCTTGTCTTTAGCTTATGGAATATGTAATACCGACTGTAAGTCATATATGACATAGTGCAGAGTGTTATCCACAATGACTCTTCCTGAAGATATTAGAAGCGTATACGAAGAGGGGAGTCAAGTCCTGTAGATCACATAAACAAAATACAGAAACCGACACTGAAGCTTTCGCGTGGAGGTCCACGCTTCCTCAGGTACAAAGTGAAGTAGTGACACACATAAGTATATATAGTATAGACATATACACGACTAAACATACTGCTGTACAATGAAAGGGAAGGGGAAGGAGATATGGTGCCACATGTCTGTGTACAATGAATAGCTGGGCAGACGGATAAGTGACCTCTAACCGTTTAAGAACAGTAAAAGGTGTTATTGTGAACAAAAAGGCTCGCCAACCAGTTTCGCGGAAGGGGGGGTCAGGAGTATGGGAAACGAGTGGCCCAGAATGGACAAAGGGGAAGGTTACGGATTATCTAAGGGAGTGCCAGACGATGACTGAAGCGCAGATTCAAGAATTGTGCACAAATAAATATAGATATATATAACTATTAAATTTACATAAGCGGATATAACGAGCCAGGACTAAGGTTCAGACCATTTGGTGTGAGACACTTGAATTGAGAAATTAAGTAGGACTCCCTATTCTTACGTTTGATATCGGTGCGGAACCCAGATTCTAACAATATAATTTTCAAATCAGTTTCAAAATCGTGATTAGGTTGATTGAAATGAATGGCGACAGGAGTTTGGCGGGCATTTAGGATATCAAATTTGTGGCCGTAAAATCTTTTTCTCATTGTGTTGGAGGTTTCACCGATGTATTGTGAATTGCACTTGCAGCAGAATATCAAGTAACAAATATTGGGTGAATTACAGTGGAGTGAATGACGAATTTTCAAACAGAAGTCACCCAAAGTGCTACGGGCAATGGTGGACGGCGCGATAAATTTACAGGTCTGGCACCGTGCACTACCACAGGGAGCGGCTTCCCGGCGAGCGCTTCATGATGCATGATGACGTGAGGATGTCGCGCAAATTTTTGGATCTACGGAATGCTACTAATGGGGGAGTCGGAAAAACTTCCTTTAATTGCTCGTCAGCATGTAATATATTGAGGTGGCGTCTAAGAATGGAATTGGTATTGACAAGTGATTTATGATATGTAGTGGATAAAACTACATTACTTAAGTCTTCTTTGCGTTTCGGGGTGAATAAGGACTCCCTGGATAGGCTAGATGATTTGGCAACAGAGTCATGGATGAGTTCAAATGGGTAATTTCTTTTTTGGAAATCAGATACCATTTGCTGAGCATGTTTTACAAAATCAGTCTGATCTGAGCAGATTCGTTTCAGGCGCAAGAACTGACCATATGGAATACTCCTTTTCTGGTGATTAGTATGATAGCTTTCATAGTGGAGATATTGGCGCTTGTCCGTTGGTTTCTTGTATAGTTCAGTGGTCAGCCTACCAGATTTACATGACACTGTCACATCAAGGAAGTTGATGGATGACCTTGAATAGTTACAGGTAAATTTAATTTTGCTATGCAGAGAATTGAAGTGATCAAAAAATGAATGCACAAATGCCTCATCACCGGGAACCGGAAAAAAATGTTCCCGGAAAAAATGTCCCCGGAAGAAATGTCCCCGGAAGAAATGTCCCCAGAAAAAATGTTCCCGGAAGAAATGTCCCCTGAAAAAAATGTCCCCGGAAAAAATGTCCCCTGAGAAACATGCACTTTTGGTACGCGTGGAATTTTTGCGAAATCCCCGGTTGCGATATTGCCGGCCTTGAAGTCCTCGGATTCAAAATAAATACGAAAATATCTAACCACTTATTAAGTGTTTTTACTTTGAAAGCTTGGGCCACTTTCACTTATGATTTCGCGTAGAGAATACATTGCAATCAATTGTCACGTTTGTTGATACAACGTGCACACTTGGCTGGGATATTCTTATTTTGTTTCTTTCTTCTTGTACTAAAAAGTATATCCTGCATGACGTCACACTGACTCGTGTGCAATCGGAACGCCGGGATTTTGCGACTGTAGAGTTTAGGCCTAATGACACAGCTATCCTTTCAGGTTTGAGGGAATTAAAAGCGGGACGTACATTTTTCTGTAGCAGCTCGCGTGGAGTAGCGGTTAGGATGATTGCCTTCACGCCGAGACTGGGACGCGGCCCGGGTTCGAATCCCCGTGCCGGCTGTGCTATCTGAGGTTTTTCCTGGGTTTTCCATCGGACTTTCCTGACGAATGTCGGCAAACCTAGCCCTGAAGTCGGTCCTGGACGCATACTAACCCCCTGCTGTCCACGCCTGTACACCGCGTACAGCAAGAGTTGCTTCGCGGCGCTAACACGGAAAAACATTTTCTCTGCTAATTCGCACAAATGTGAAGTGTCGCAGAAAGGCGTACGCCGCCAGTTTCAACAAATCAGGAGAGAAGATGTCATTCGGAATGGCTAGGAGCATGTCAAGTTCTTTTTTTAAAAGTGCGCGGATCGACGTGCAGGGTGATGTGTAAAAAGGAAAATAAAATGCGGGGGAAAAACAACAAAATTCACAGGCAAAAATGTATTTCAATATGCCTAGCGGTGTCATGCGTTGGGTCTCGGGAGCCCCATGACTGTACAGGCCCCCTTATTGCGAGACACAATGAAGTAAATTCACCAAAACTGACCCTGGTCACCCGCAGCGACTCCCTATAGGCAAATAAATGCTATGTGTGAATAGTACTTTTAAAACGGAATTGAATACGAAAAATTAAGCGACTCGTCGAATAACCGTAATTGGATACATATACAGCATATATTGGAATATAAACATGTACGGTATGCGTAAGTATAGTATATATATATAGTATATATATATAGTGTATAAGTAATGTAATAATAATGTAATAATAATGTAATATATAGTGTATGTTAAAATGCCCATTAAATAAATTAGTTTTTGTTAACGTTCCTGTAATCTGTAGTCCAAGTCTTATTATTTCACTTTTATTCAACTTCGTAGCCGTCTGATATATTAACCTATTTGTTCTGTTTTCTACGATGGCTGCTGGAAGACCTGGACCGATTGTCAGGAAGTATCCATTTTATGCTCCTACAGTTGCTGTTCTTGGAGATTCTCAAGCAAAATACCTTTATCACCATTTTGATTTCAGGTCCCGATCGATGCCAACGATGTTCGTGTCCCGAAGCGGAGCAAGAATCCTGGACTTCACTGAGGAGGTCGACCAGCTGCCGCCGAGCGTTCGCGTCGTCGTCCTGCATTGTGGGACGAACGACATGCCATGCGCTGGACCGCAGCAGGCTATCTCTCACTACCAACGACTACTAGAGAAGATACGAGCTCGAGGAGGAATCGACATGGTGGTTTGTACCCTCGTCCTTCCTCGATCATATAACCGACGACGACCCTTCATTGACAGGCGCAGGGAGTTCCAGTGTAACCCGCGGGCCTTCGAGTTCAACCGTCGATTGATCCAGCTGTGCCGGAACACCGCGGACCTCTGCTACCTGGACCACGGATTCTACCGACTACGTCCCACCCAGGTCCTGGCTGCGGACGGACTTCATCCAAACTTCGAGGAGTTCGGATGATCAGCCGTCACCTGCAGAACCTGCTACCACGACTCGCACGACGACTGCCACCTCGTCGACCTGACTCCCCCGCCGTCCCGGACCCGGTGTGGCCTACTCCACAGGAAGCCACCATCTTGGAACAGCGACAGCGAGGACGGACGCCACGACCATCAAGACAGGATTGACTAACCGCCGGTGAGCGTACTCTTTCCAACTTTGACCCTCAACCATCCCCTAGCGCCCATGCTTTCTTTAAACTTAGAAAACTAACTGATAAGTCCATACGGTATAGCTCTCATCGTGAAAGTTTGCAGCTCTATAAGCGACACAACAAAATTCCCAAAGGGACTTGCAATCGACCTTAAACCTACTTTCCCCCTTAAAAATGAACACCAAAATAAGTGGAACGAGATTATCAACAATGCCTCCACCGCGTTAATCGATGTGTTGTTATCCCATTGTGATGACGCTATCAGCCAATTTTCTCAGGAAGCTAAAATTATTCGCGAAAAAAACGCTCTTGGTGACAACCATAACTCAGATTTAGCACGCTTCGCTGAGAACAGGGAAGAAGCCGTGCACTGCAGTAAACGCAAAAAGCTCGCCAGGGACGGAGTTAGCCAGGTTGCCCCTACTGGGCTTAAAACAACGTTTCAGGATAGTCGCCCGATAAGTATTGTCCAAATTACTAGTACGTCATCACAGGATCAGCACACCATTATTAATCAAAATCAAGACGCCGCCTCCACTGACCCGGTAATGCCGAAAGCCCCAAGTCTCATAATGTCGTTAACTTGTCATCCCATATTCTCACAGATTCCGAAATATCTTTACTCAGCCATGGCCTCTCATATTGTCCCAGCAACAATAAATATCAACTTCACATAGACTTAGATAACTTCGCCGCCGCTTACGCCTCAAAGAATACTTTCATGACAAGCCTAAGTCAGACTCCAACCCTTTCAAACAGCCGTCCAGTTTTACACCGGACGGTAACCGTGATAAAGCCCTGGATATGTATATTCGTGCAGTCCAAAAGGACTTATTAACGCGTACGGCCATTCATCCAATCGTAAATCACAGTCCAATTTATCGCCAGCTGAACACCGTAGCCTTTCCGACCTTCAAAGACGTGATGATCTGGTTATAAAAAAAGCTGATAAAGGTGGTGCAATTGTGGTAATGAACAAAACTGATTATATTAACGAGGGCATTCGGCAGTTATCTTGCACATCATTTTACAAAGTCTCGAAGCTGACCCTACGGAACAGATCACTGCTAATGTTATCTGTAGCTTGAAAGATCTGAAACCACCCTGTACGAGTACTTACTCCCTAGAGATCCCGTGCCAGGCAGATTTTACATGCTCCCCAAGATCCATAAACCTGGGAACCCAGGGCGCCCGATAGTTTCGTGTAACGGTACAGCTACCGAAAATATTTCCAGCTTTGTAGATTATCTTCTTAAAGATATACCCCCAAAACTTCCATCCTACATTAAAGATACAAATCACTTCCTGGAAATATTAAGTCAGTGCCAACCTCCTCCCTCAAGTTTGCTGGTCACGCTAGACGTTTCTTCCCTCTATACCAACATCCCCCACGAAGATGGCATTGCTGCAGCTCAAAGGGCGTTTTTAAAATATTCGGACAACTCATACGATCCTTGTGTTCTATTCACATTCCTTAACCTTATTCTGAAAAATAACAACTTTGAATTTGATGGTAAACATTACTTGCAAGTCAGTGGCACGGCTATGGGCACTAAGATGGCACCAAATTATGCAAACATCTTTATGGGTAATCTGGAGGAGGCATTTCTGTTCCAATGCGAGAAAAAGCCGACGTTGTACAAGCGTTTTCTGGACGACATCTTATGGTTTGGCCATATTCGGAGGACGATCTGAATATATTCATTAGCAATTTTAACCAAGCACATCCGTCTATCAAATTCACCCATTCTTACTCAGCTCTAACTGTTAACTTCCTAGATGTCCAGGTAAAGTTAACGGACGGGGTCCTAACTACGGACCTGTTCCGTAAACCTACGGACTCCCAGCAGTACCTAGCTTTCAAGAGTTGCCACCCGCGGCACACTAAACTTGCTATCCCCTACAGCCAGGCACTTCGTTATAGACGCATCTGTTCCAGCGAAGTGATCTGGATAGAAATTTGAACCAACTCAAGCAAACATTCATCAGTCGCCAATTCCCACCCAGTTTAGTTGAGGACGCAATAAGGAAGGCCCGCAGGGCAGATCGCAAAGCTCTGTTCCAAAACCGCAACCGCAAATCAGACAATGGTTCCGTCAACCTCGTTGTAACATTCAACAATAATGTTTCCAACGTCAACAGTATACTTAATCGCCACCACGGTATTCTTTGTCAGTCAGAGCGCATGCGACAAATCTTCCCGAACCGCCACGTGTGACCTACAGGCGCTCGCAAAACCTCCACGATAATCTAGTCAGCTCCAAAGTCAACCGACCAACAAGTCCGACGGCAGGCTGCCACCCGTGCAATGGCCGCAGATGTCAAATATGCAAACTAATGCGAGTGCCCACGTGCTTAACAGCACAAATTCTAATTTCTTCGTCAAAATTCATGGTGACTTTGACTGCAATTCATCCAACGTCATTTATGCCATTCAGTGCAACGCGTGTCAAGCACAATACGTAGGTCAAACCAAAACATCTTTTCGGATCAGGTTCAACAACCACCGGTCGGACGTTAATAAAAAGCCAAATCTTCCTGTTTCTCGTCATTTCAACCAGCCTGGTCATTCAATAAATGACGTTGCCCTTTTTATTCTTCAATCAAACTTTAGCTCCGATAGAGGCAGGGAACAACGCGAGTCTTACCTCATTTACAAATTCCAATCAATCATTAACGAAGATCCCGGTGTACTTTCAACAGTAAGGAACTGGGCGTCATAGTATGTATACATTCCCATTTTTTTCCTTTATTTTTTCCTTTTTGTTCTTTCACTATGGCCTCAGTACAGCTCAGCCCTGAGCTGCTCCCAAGAAAGATGACATCACCACCTCGGACTATGACCCATGCGGAATGTTCCAGAATATGACTCAGACAACTGCCACGTGGCATACTTGCACCGATTGTGACGTCACCCAGGAAACCGATTTTAGCAATATGCAACCCTTGGACCTCTTTTGTCCGTGACGAAGACAGTGCCACTGTCGAAACGGCGGCCAATCTTTTTAATCTATGTGTTAAATTGCCCAGTAAATAAATTAGTTTTTGTTAACGTTTCCTGTAATCTGTAGTCCATGTCTTATTATTTCACTTTTATAAAGTGTATATATTAGTAAGTATATATATGCTCACTCTGTTCTATGCCCTCCATGAGCCGGCCTTACGTGTGCAACTTCGGGACTATTCAAATATATTCGGTTTAGAAGAAACATCAATTCGATTTGGAATTCGAACATTGAATTCCATATTTGATTTGGAAATGGAATATGATATACGATTACTCGCTTCGGTGCTCAAAAATCCAAATATTCATACCGTCCTAGTAAAAAGTCGACGTCCGAAGTCAACCAGGCCACGCGTACCAAAAGTGAATTTTCCTCAGGGGACATTTTTTTTCGGGGGACATTTTTTCCGGGAACAATTTTTCCGGGGGCATTTCTTCCGGGGACATTTTTCGGGGACATTTCTTCCTGGACCCCTCATCACCAGACCAGAGGACAAAAATGTCGTCGATGAACCTGAGATATATGAGTAGCTTAAGGGGGAAAGAATTAAGGGCTAAGTTTTCAAAACGACCCATGAATAAATTGGCATCATTAGGTGAGACCCGGGAGCCCATGGCTGCATGGCAGACATGTGGCACCATATCTCCTTCCCCTTCCCTTTCTTTGTACAGCAGTATGTTTAGTCGTGTATATGTCTATACTATATATACTTATGTGTGTCACCACTTCACTTTGTACCTGAGGAAGCGTGGACCTACACGCGAAAGCTTGTACAAATTAAACTTAAACAAAAATCTTCAGTGTCGGATTCTGTATCCTGAAGATATTAGTGAAATCCGCCTTTTCAAAAAGAGCTGGCGCCACCGCGCGGCTAACCCGCAAAATAAAGTGGTAGGCAAGAGTGCAGCGCGTGAGCATGCTCTCTTCGTATCCACGATGGACATGGAAGGCTATTTTCGTTCTGATATCAAGACTGCTGAGCCCCAGGAACCAACATAGACTACTCTGTGGCTCATCTCATAGAGTCAACAATACAACAATAGACTACTTAGGACACTCACTGTTTCAATACAAGCTGGAGGAAGATCGTAAGTAGTTTGCGGTGGCGCAGCAGCGAGCAAATACAGGGCGTCTTGCGTGCACAGGATCTGCTACGCGCACCGTCACGCGAAAATGCGATTTCCGCTGACGAAGGGAGGAACACAGTTGCAACATTGATGTCACTAAACTGCGAGATAAGTTTTGCGCAACTTTTTAAAGCACGGCACTTTTTATGCCTGTCACTGCTGAGGAAATGCATGAACCGTACGTTACCATTAAGAAGATATGAAGAAATGACGTTGACCGTGCCCTACGATTTTTATGGTGCTGCGCTGCTAGGATATACAATTATCTTTACAGTTTATTAGCGTTGGGGGAGAAGAAACGTTGTTCAACCTGCTGCAGTTTTGCATGATTAGTGAGTTTTAGTGTATCGTACGCTGTCGCCTTTGCGTACGTAAGAGATAGCGTTGCTGGTTCTGCGCACGCGCAAAACATAAAGACAGCTTCGCGTATTGCACAGAACCATAACGCTATCTCCTGCGTACGTATAGGCGATAGCGTACGATGCACTAAAACTCTCTATTGTTGTTGTGTGCCGGGAGGTTTTCAATCCCGAAAGAAAAAAAAGGGGGGGGACAGAGCACAAGGTAATCAAAGGTGCGTATGTTTCGTGTCAGTAGGCGAGAAAATGTTATATTGTCTATTTTCACGTGTTGTCGTCTGATATATAATAATATGTGTATGTATCGCCAGAAAATAAAAGTTAAAGTCCGTACTGCCTTTGTGCTGCTGAATTAGTGCTGCTGAGTAAGATACCGTAGCAGTTGAAAAAGTTCTGTTGAAAAAGCAGTTTCACGCGTAAAATTTGTGTACCAAACTGCGAAACAGAAATGTGCAACAAAGAGTTGCGACGAAAGTTGAGAATAAGTGTCGTGGGTCTAGAACGCACAGTCCGCGCCCAAAGGCAAAAGAACTAGGATCATATGGATAATCCAGTCTGCAGGCTCCGGGTTTTCTGGTGTGGAGCACGTTCCCAGATTTAAAAAAAAAAAAAAAAAAGAAACACCGCGTGACCCTGATGGTGGTGGTGGTGATGGTGAAAGAGCTTGCCGTTGCCGGCCTCACGTATGTGGGCAACGTCACGGCTGACGCCCTGGGGAATTGTGCGTGACCCTGATCTTTGTACCAGTGCTGTCCGTTGCAGCGCCCTATTGGCACTATATCGAATGCTGCTTCACTTGCCTTCGTGCTTCGCTACACCGGCAAAACAAAGCCGCGAGCTGCCCCGTGCCTACCAGATCGTTTCGGCATTCTGCCGCGCGGTGCGCAGCGGTCTTGCGCATGCGCTGTACACAATTTTTGAAAAGGCGGATTTACCTGAGGAACATGAAGAAGCGTGGACCTCCACGCGAAAGCTTGTACAAATTAAACTTAAACAAAAATCTTCATTGTCAGTTTCTGTATTTTGTTTATGAAATTTATATGTAATGCGCAGACCGAAGCAAGTGTTCATGTATGTTTATGAACAATAAAACACGTTACGATGTGCACTCTGGCGTCCCTGTATGTATATCACACAACGGAAATGTAGAAAGGTCTTAATTTTGCAAGGAAGAGCTGTATGGTCCCGAGCAGCGTCACAATGTCTCATCTCTAGAACAATGATGCGACAGTGACGCTGCTCGAGATGAGGATTACCATTTTCCATTAACTGCGCAAGCGTAGAGGCAAAAAAGGTACGAAACAGGTCAATTAAGAATCAACAACTGAACTATATGCGGAGTGGGAGGGGTGTGAAGCTAAAGTTCGTTTATTACGTTTGTCAGTTGACTGACGCTTCAGCGGTGTACACATAGATGGTGTGGTTGGTTGGTAAAAAAAGAAATATGAAGATGTTGGCCCAACTAGATGGTGTGCTTTGCATTGTTTCTCATAAGTGCTCTGAAGCGATGCGCGTCTGCCTGTCAGAGCACTGGAGAGAACATCCGACGCACATGTTAGTGTTTCACCGCCATGATTGTCGATTAGTGTGCGTCAAGTGAGGCGCAGCAGAACCTCAGAAACGTCACCTGAGCAGCTCCATACTGGTCGCGGACGTCGGGGCAGCCGCATGTGGTAGCGAACCTGTTGGAACGCAAGCACATGCAGCAATACATGTCCAAGATCACCATCCATGGAACTGTGAGGAGACGTTTTAACGCTTACTGCCTGCTTCCACTGACGCTTACTAAGCGGGATGCGGGACACGGTGAGAGGAAAAATAGCGGCGATTGCTTCACACTTGCCGTATGTGTAACGTATGAGCCCTTAAAATAGGTGTCAATAAACGGTCCAATTTTTTACATTTATTAAGAGTGATGGAGTATGTGTTGTAATGTTCCTTCCCGAAGGAACCCAACACGAAAACTGTCCCAGCTTCTTTCTTGCTCGTGGCCCCGCCCTCTCATGTTCCTCGTTGGCACCTTACATGTGTAAAGTTTTTTACACCTAAATAAGCATCATGGTAACTTCCGTTAATATTTTACGCATAAAATAAGGTTAAAAATTGAACTGTTTCTTGACATTTAGTAGCCGATTTATTTCTGAGAGTGCAGGGACGCCTAGGCAATAGACCTTCTTCACTTACGCGTCGTGTCCTGCCGCTCTCCAGCGAACCACGCTCGGAGCGCGTCAAAACAAATCCACGTGGGTAGCACAAAGGACCAAAACCGGTTCGGAGTGAGACCGACGAGCTCGCGCCTTCCGTGCGGCCTCCCCACTGATCCCCACTTCTGACGTCCCCATACTGCGCCATCTAGTGAAGACGGAGATAACCCTGTCAGACGCCACAAGGTCATGCGCATGCGCATATGTCGTTGTTGAAAAGGTTCACTGCTGGAGAAGAAGGAGAGATACGTCGAAAGTAATTTGATTTGAAATCGGACACGCCCTACTGTTCCACGTCTTGATCGCGGAAGAAAAGTACAGCGCCTCTCGCTCTATGCATGAACAGTACGAAATTATGCTCACAAGATTACGAGATTTCGCATGAACACAATGAGGCACTTCTTTAATTCTAAAAAGTTCCTCCATCCTGCAACATTTTACCTTCATGTTTTCCAAAGTTGACATCTCACTATACATACCTACCTACCTACTTCGTGCATGTCCACCACAAAGGAATACCCGAGGGCGCCGTTGCGCCATATGAGCACAGCGTGCGCGCTCCCTGAATGATTCCTTGATACTGAGGAGTGATTTATCAGTCTACCCTACACGCCCAATCCCACCCTCCTCAATATTTGGTGACGCCCTCTTTCGTCCTTGACTGCGCCCCTCCTGCAGAAGGGACTGTTTTAATTAGGATTTGACAACGCAGGGCCGGCGTCTCCTTTTCCCCTCAAGGGAGTACAAATGTGAAATTTGCGCCCCCACCTGATTTTCTTTCTCTCTTCCGTAATCCCAAAGCAGCTTATTCCTGCTGGAAAGGTGTCTTTTTCTGCTCCCCTTCAGGCGGACTCAACGGTCCGCCTCAACGGGGCAATTGCTCCTCCCCTCCGCCCTGCACCCCAGCGCACGCCGGCACTGGTTACAACGTAACTGTAATAAAGATCTTAGTCTGTAACTGCAATCAAATTTTTGCAGCCCTCGTTCCTCGCGCTTGCGATGCTGGACAACACACACACACACACAAATAGAGGTGCGATAATGGACAAATAATTGACACTGCGTACCTCAAAGTCCACATGGTAAGCTTGTACGAGAGCTAGCCAGTAAGAAGTACATGGCACACTGTAACCGGAATTTTGGATTCGTATGCATATGGCAGGTTGCGTTCTTTGTTTACATCGTCTCTTTTCGTTTCGGTCACCACTGGTAATTGACCAAGAATGCTACTCCCACAGATCCTATACGGCTGCCTAAGAGAACCGAGAAACTTTTACAAAAGTCGTGTCATTTAATTCAAGAGCACAATCTGAATATTGGCATCGACCGCACTGGTGTTAACAGAAGCCACGCGATATAGCTTGCAGTCATCTCGATATTTCCCGAAGGACACTTTCCCGTTGCCGACACACTTGAGAATAAGGCTTCACTGTCCAGAATGCATAGCGTTCGTCTGGCACGCAATCGTTTATTGACCGCTGGGTGGGTAAGGCAGCCTTGTGTCTCGTAGTGAAGCACGTATTTTTGTGTAGCACATCTACTCAACGTGAGTATAGTGTGCGTAAGCAATGTCTGCATAGCTGTAGGTAGTTGGGCGGATTCTCAAGGTTCATGCAAGTCGTGAACTAGGTGCAAATGGAGCTGCAGTTTGTGAATATGGGAACTCTTGCGAGATGTGTGATTGATTTTGCACTATATAGGATTCCAAATCGCCCTCATGGAAGTTGTCAAAGCAGCCGGTCCAATGGACAGCTCGCTTTCCAAGCATCAATTCGTAGTTTTTGTTTTTTGTTTTCACGACTAAGCGTAGCACGTTAATGGTGGTCGATAAGGCCGGAGCCAGGGGCGTCCGATTCTAATTTGCCTACAGCAAGAAGCGAGCGAGAAATGATAGTTCAGCGCATTGAGAATATCCGTTACACGATGCGTCCCGGATTCTTAGATTCTCTGCGGGGTCACCTGATGCGCTTTTTCCCCGGACGCGAACCACGAGGTCTCGGTTGAGTCTGCCCTGAAAGGAGGAATTTGGTGACATTTAATATCGCTTGAAATCCTGTTTCGTCTGTGAAGCTGTCCACCAGGAGTCACCATGCAAAAGATTTTTGGTCTGCAGCGCGTTATAGCTGTGCATTCGAATTTACAAAAAAAAAAAAAAACAGTCGGAGAAAGCGGACGCGGACGGCCGACACCATGCGCTCGTGACCACGTGCTCGTGACGTAGTGAAGGCTCCTTGTTTACATGCGTGAGCTGTGCCGCTGCGCGTCACTGATCGTGTGAGGGGAGTAGCATACGTCACGGCATCCTCTCGTTCTGCGATGCGCTCTTTTCACGGGGAAAAGGACTTTCAAAGGTGTGCGGAACAGAGCCCTCACGCTCGCTCTGTAGGTAACCTAAGGTCATCGTTCTTTCGCAGGAGCTTATTTTATTCGTTGGAGAACATTCTGCACCGAAAAGCGAAAAAAATTTTGAGGTCGCCACAGTGCTCCTTAAAAAGCTGACGCTGTAGAAAAAAGAAAAAAAAGTGACCTGCTTCGGTTTCACTGACGGGGGCGGTATTATTTATTTATTTATTTAATTATTATATTTCAAATCCGCAAGGTTTGAAATTTCTTGGAGGAGATATGTAACGCGCGACGTACACGTGACGTCATTCTGAAGTCAGGAAGGTGTTCCCTCTCAACTTCTCCAACTGTGGGAATGATTCGCTTCGGTCACTTCGTCGATAGACATTGCTCCTGTTGTATCATGGCGTTTTAACAACGGACAGATGGAAGTTGTTGGGGGTTTCTTATCTGTCGAGGCTCGGTAAGCGTGACAACACCATGGGTTGACTCGATCTTTCACTGACAAAATACCTCACAATCAATGATATCCTCACGTGAGCAGCTCCCACAGGACTACACGAAGGACGGATAAGGAAGGATATTTTCCTCTACCTCTCATTTTAATTGCACTCTAGCTGACTCACACAGTGTACTTGTAAATAAACCCTTTAAATAACTTTATTTGTAGAGTGGAAAAGTGGGGATTCCAGCGATACGGTGAAGGTAGGTTGAAGCAAAAGCCTCGGAGCCAGCGATACTTCGAACAGAGCTTGTTCTTCAACTGGGCTATAGGGGGCATTGGTAGGCGATCCTAGGCCCAGTCACTGTTCCAAATATCGTCGCCTCCCGACTTAAGGCTTAAATTGGGAGGGGGGGGGGTAGGAGGCGGCACGGTGGACACGGTCGTAGCAAACTATGATCCCGAATGACATCGTTATCCCTGTGGCTGGCTGAAAACGAGAGGCTGTTGGCTTTTTGTGACGCTTATGTAGTTAGTTTAACTGTCACAAAGGGGCGTACCCTGTGCTTTCCACAAAGCAGGAGTGGTAACGGTGGCTAGAGTAGAGGAAGGGGACAGAGAGAGACGTCGATTTTCAGGGTTTTACTCTATCAAGACTAAGCGAAGAATGATCCTTAGCACGGGGATTTCGTACACGATAATAAGGCCCTAGACTGCTCCATCGTCGTTCTGAACAACGGTATCATACCAGGTACGTCAGCAGATGAAGGGAAAGGGAGTGGCCCCTCCCTTTCATATCGAGATATCAGTAAGGTGGGTGATACTCTCTCGTAAGGCATATTATTACGTATGAAGGGAATTGCGTCAGGACGTGAGCCGCCGATATTTCGAACAGAGACTGTTCTTCTTCTGGGAACCGCCCTCATCATTGGTATGGTGTTTAAAGGAGTACAGAGGGCCATCCAAAAAAATTTCAGGTTAAGACTTGTGATGAAAGTGTGTGTGTCATTTTACCGAGTAGCGCGAAAGGCTTTGATGTGTGCAATTTGTTTACCACAAACACACAAAAAATCACATAAACATGGCTCCACGCGTTCACCCTTAACACGCCACTCCGGGTATATCAAGGAGGAGAAGGTATGATGCACGTCACCGATGACGTTACAGGGAGAACTCGTTCTGGTTTGCCGGTCAGTGGGGGTCAGCGCCGTTAACCAGTTTTGCCAGTTCTCCCGGAGAATTGGGGATAGAAGGAGCAGCTGAATCGTGACCGAGCCAGGAGCAATGCTTTTTCAGAACCCCGAACAGCGGAGTAGCAGACAACATTTCTCTGAACCAATCAGTGCGTGTGATTCTTGTAGCGTCAGCGCGAGGTCGCAGGTGGTACTGCTCTCCACCTCCGTTGCGCGCTCTCCACCTCGCTTTTTGCGGCGTACATTAAATTCAACTTCTGCGATAATTATGACTCTGTGCTATGAATTACTTTGCTATGGTGCATCTTACTGGCCTACGAACAGTTTTATAGGAAGGAAACGGTGTTTAAAATGACTTCTGGGCTACTTTAAAGGGTTATGTATCACGTGTTAAAGGTTCATGCGAATTGTGGGTCAACAGCCCGGATAGAATAGGAGGGAAAAGGTCTGGGCGCATTTTATTTGTGAAGTGTTTCTAGGGTACGTGATTTGCATGTTCATCGCCATTAATTTTGATCACTGTAGGTCACGCTGTTTCAGTGAGAAGATTTTGTTAATTGGGACGACTATATTTACCAGTGGCATCACTACCCCTCTGACACCAAACATAACCTAAGTATGGCTATGAAGCCCCGTTTTTAGAGTGTGAGGGGCTTAGGCTTTGCTTACTAAGGTCAAGCAAATTAGCAGACTGGGAGGTGGTGGGTTTGAACCGTACCCCCAGCTGTGCTGTCTGAGGTTCCCCCTGCAGTCTTAGAAATTATCTTCGCTGCACAGCATGCTTCTAGCCAATCATAATCTCGAATGATATCGTTTTTTTGTGACAATATCGCCTTTTTTGTGATATCGCCTTTTTTGTGACAATTATGTACAGTATAAGTGTCATCAAAAAGGCGTACGCCTCTAGTTTTCAACAAGTCAGGGCAGATAAGGATATCATTTGAGATGATGATTGACTAGCAGCGTGCTGTGCCATGAATTTCATTTTTAAGAGTGTGGGTTTCCAGGCGGTTGTCTGCATAGCCACTCCTGAAATCGACGCAGGACCCATACTATAACCCTCAGCTCCTTCCCGATGCCTAATGCCCCTTCTCCGTGTGACCACACCTGCACGGCGCTCATAGCCACAGTTGCTTCGCTGAGCTATTAAGGAGTAAAAACCTTTTAGACAGAGTTACAACAAAGATGTTGCCATTTATTTGACGCAGGACCTTGGCTCGGACATCTCGCCAATACTGGCAACGACTGGCTTACATTTTAACTTTCGACGGTCATCATTTCAATATCTGCTATCATATCGCATCATCTCATCTTTTAAAAATAAAGCTGTTGTTGTTGGCTATAGAGTGACGCCACATGAGTAAGGCCCACAACGGCAAGCCAGTCTCGACACCACCACCAGTTTTAGAGCGTGCTTGTAACAGATTTAGATTTGCTGTAACAGGATATATGCTCGACACAGTAAGGAACCGGATGACTGGCTCGATAAACGTGTCCTACATTGATAGCCTTCAGTTTTGAAATCCCCAGTAATGAGAGCGACGTTACGTCTTGCACGTTCAAGGCAGGAAATAATATCTCTGTTGTACTAGCTATGCTGTGCTGCTATGCATTCAAGTGTGCAGCACGTTACAGCAGTATCAGAAATCGGTAAATCAGGAAGTTGAGGCACCCTCGCACCCAAGAGCGACGAGAGTAACAATCACGGTACGTTGAATATAGCGTGAAATGGTTAAGTAAACCCGTTACGTTCGGCAAATGATGCAGGTGCGACGGCTGGCGTCACTACCATATTCGTAGCGTCTTAAAGTGATCTCCGTCAAATCTCCGCCTTAACTCACTTAAGGTGAAACCACGGGTCAAGAAGTCCCCAGCCCATCCTGCCCTCCGGAACAAAGATGCGAAAGAAGCTGTGCATGAATGCCTGCGCAGTGTGCACACCAATCCAAAAGACGCCTTCTCTGCTGCAATACAAGAGCTTCCCAACAACAACAAATAACTGATGATGATGCAGTCGGATGGTGACAGATCTGTATTTAAAAGCACGGGGACTACGTAGAAATATGATACATTGTTTCCCAGAACATTAAGTTGCAATGTTGATCAAGGAATTATTTAAGGGAAATTATTGGACCCCCAGTACATATACTATAGTACACGCACGCACGAACGAACGAAAAAGAGTGATGTGATGGGTCATTCACAAGTGTGCACATATGTAGAGAAAGCGGAGCATCCATATCAATCAATTTTATGTCTGTTGACATAGTTTCAGAATTAATACCGAGCTCGCCATAAACCGCCGAGTTTAGCATTTGTTCGACATTCATCGACTACTGAAACAGCTACAACGTATCTGGTCGTTTAAGGAAGTGATCGCAACACACGCCCTCTCCACTACGATAATCCATGCGCGTGGAAGCGACGGCTACCACGTCGTCAAATGCTGTACGGCGATCTACGGGGTAGGTCCTTTCATTCATGGTAACTAGCGGACACTTGCTCACAACTCCTTTCACGTTTGTGGCAATTTTCAATCGTAAATTTTATATTTGGTTCATTTAATGACACCATTGTGCTTTATATCTCGCATTTTACGCAACTTGTGAGTGTAGTAACATGTCAGATTCACAACTGTTATTGGAGGGTGGCACCTCATGACATGTCTTAAGTTACTGGTTTACAGCTCCTCTCTGTATACCCGGTGCAGGTAATGTATTACATATTTCACTTCAGTTTGATGAATTCGGGCGACTGCGACATGGCCATTGTCGAGTTGCAGTGTTCTTCCTTCTAACCATGTATCCTATATAATATCTTACTGCACGAAATCAACAGGAATAGTATTGTACACCTATGCCATCTTTGATGACGCTTGTCAGGCTGTGTTGTGACGCTATCAATTCTCACGATCATCTACAAATGGCCCCCCTTTGACCGTCCATACTTCATGTTCACTGTGTCCAAGCAGCTTACATGCTTCATCGTCTGTGTGATCAGGTTCTTTTCTAACGAAGCATCAACCTGAGAGACCATGAGGCTTCTGGCTGTCACGTTTCTATTGGGTGCGCTCACGAGTAAGTGCTTTCATTGTAGATCTGCACTCGGAATGGCTGTATAGTCTTAGGCAGACTTGTGCCCGTTACCAAAAAAATAGGAACTAAATACCGTTACCCGTTACTTCAGAAAAAAGTAACTAAATACGTTACTCGTTACCAACATACAAAAGTAACGAGTTCTCGTTACTCACAGGTAACGAGTTACTTTTTCGTTACCGCCGCATAGTTAAAGGAGCCAACAAACATGCCGTCACTTGCCTTCAACTCATTATTAATGAGAAAATGCACTTCACAAGAAGCTGATACTCGAAATTTACATCAGTGATGTTCGTTCCCTTTCGTGTGATGACATCGGCTGCCGAAGTGGGGGTGATCGGAGGTTATGAAAACACAAGAAAAGACACCGGTTTCCGTGCCACCGATCACCAACGGTTCCCAAAAACAGACGAGGGGCTGCGTCATAATTTAGGGCTCTCAGAAGCTTAGCAAAGACAAGAAAAGGCTAGAAGTCGAAACGCGTTTTTTGTAGCCATAGCACAATTGGTACCCATCCTTGGGAAGGAGTGATGGTCGGAGGTTACGGAAACAAGAGAAAAGACAAGGGCCTTCGTTTAAGACGATTCAGCATGTCAACAACACATCCAACGAGGGACTTCAATAATACTTTGAGTCACACGTGGTCGTGGGTCACGCAGGTCCACGCATTGCGCCACACGGAGTGCCGAAATGTGCTCCCCCGCGCTGAAGAAAAGGAACGAGTAACGTCAGTAACGAGTTACCAATTTTTGTAACTGATTCCGTTACTATTACCATTTTTTAAAAAGTAACTGAATCGTTAGTTCGTTACTAAAAAAAGTAACCGTTACCAAGTAACGAGTTACTTGTAACGAGTTAGGCACAACTCTGGTCTTAGGTGATACTATGTGGGTTACTTGAAGCTTGTAGTGTTCAGAATGAGAGTTTTGGAAATTTTCTCACTTTCTCACCCTTCCTCGTTTGTGTGCAGTATATTAGAAACACAGTCAACAACATTTCGTTAGCGTCATGGTTAACCACCGGGTAACGCTGGGCCGTATCATAATTTACCCTAACGCTAAATAACGTTGTTCTGTCTTGTAGCGGGTGTTCATTCCGCGTGCGATGAGGGCCTCGCTCGGATGGTCTTGGTGGACTGCGCAACCGAAGCAACACAGCTGAAGCCGGAATTTGCGAAAGCTGGGTACTGGACGCAAGTGGACACATCTGATGTGTCCCAAGTGAGGAGTGCATGCTGGTATGAAACCGCTTCGTACAACAGTATAAACGTTCGTACGTGAAGTGAACGTGTAAAAGAGGAGGAGAGGAAAGAGACGACCAGAGATAACAATCTGCGATCTTCGTAAATCTCTCTGATCTCGCCAAATTGCAAAACGCTACTAAAGGGACGGTCGCAACCGGACACCCATCTATGAAACCGATACCACTTTGTTCGGCATCGACCAACAGTCTACCGGAATTACCGAAATACCGAAAACAATCTGCCATTCATTGACAGAACGCGCAATTCTGTGTGTCTAGATATGTGTTTGCCGAGCGATCTGATTACCACATAGCGCGACATAGCGCTTGTGGCGCTCTTGTGCCCCATAAATAAGGCACACCTGCCATGAGCATCTTTCCCATCACCCAAAGTGCGGCTGCTTTAGCCTGTAAGCTGACTGTTGGAATTCGCCTTCAACATTTCCTTCCTTAGCCGTCGAAGACACCACCACCATTAATGCACCGCGGGCGTGCCTTCAAGTCCCATTAGCTCACGCGAGGGATGCTGTACAATGATGTGCTTAAATTAACAAGTGCACTTGTTGACTTTATAGGAAGTGTGTCTGCTTTTTTAAGATCTGAGTCAGTATAGCTTGAAGAACAACAAATATATTATAGAGTTCGTGGTCAACTTTCAGGCTATCTCCCGAACTATGCACAAGGGCTTCTCGGGTAACGTCTACAAACCTAGTGATTAACCCCTTGTTCATATATCACTCTACGGTCGGAGTAGGACACGTGTCGCACATGTAATCGTTTGATCGGGCCGAGAAAAAAAAAAAAAAAAAAGGAAGGAAAGGTAGCTGCGACGAAATTGTAATGATTTCATTGCCAAACTCCGCTTTATTCTTTCTTCCCTTATACATTACATGTTGTTACAGTACGTTGCATTGCATATATGTCGGTGAAATAGTCTTGATGCGATTTCCAGCGTTCAGAAGGCATTAACAAGGTGCCTCAGACAGAAACTCACCGGGGAGTGTGCATCGCTTAGTGAAGCCATGATCAAGAAGATGCGAGCACAAAGGAAAGAGACTCTGCGTAACCGCTGGAAGTGTGACGTTTTCACACGCTACTGTTGAGGAGCAGGATGTTTGCCCCCACCAGGGCTCAAAGTGTCAGGACGCATCCAAAAAGTATGCTGATCCCTGCACACTGGAAATAAATTTGTTCAGTCCGCATAAATATTTCTGCGTTTATTCCACGCACGTGGCGGGTTTCTTTTCGTGGAATTCATTTCTACATTGCCTGGTTCTGCTCTGGTGAGTCCGCCTATAAAACAACGCCGTGAAGCGAGCGTCATGATAGCTGTATATTTATCCGCTTTGGAATCTGTGAAACCTGAACTCGACGCTTTATTAGGAAGATATTCATTGAATACACGAAGACACATTTGCCACAGGCAGCGGGTATGTTCTTATGACTTAGCTACACAGTTTGGAAAGTATAAGACAAAGAAGCGTCTTCACACGATATAGGATGGCATGTATGTTTTATTTCATTTTCTGTGCGCAGTGCTTACTGCTTCCACAACGGCGCGACTTTTCACGCGTCATCATCCATCATTCATTGTGCGTCATCACTTAAGTCTCTTTGATTATCGCTTTACTTACTTACCTTCATCTCTAATTAAACTGGTGTAGCCGGCCTATTTTATTTTTCCATGCACCAAATCAAATCAAACCAAGGCTTTGAAAAGCGCAGCACACGGACTCCCATCGAACGGTCACAAGGTCACCTCTCACCTACTAAAAACGGCATGTTCTGTAGCGGACGCTGGACGACGACAACGACGACAACGATGGCCACGCGCGCGTGGAGCACCCGCTTCTCAGTTCCACCGGCGCGGCCATGGAGATAGGCCACCGTTATCGCCTCTCCGTGGCATACCATCATCGCCGGTCGGGACTCATGTAGAGGAAGACCATCGTCCTCTACATTTGGTGACCCGGACGAAGAACATCACGTCCGGAGCAATTCGGCCCTTCACCACCCCAAATTTGTGACGACGCCATCGAGCAGCACTACCTCCGGCACACACGGCCCGCCTTCACTCCTACCGCATCTCGGTACTCTTCACTCCTCTTCTCACGCTTCTCACTGCCGGCCGCGACATTAGAGCCTTGCGCTCACCTGCCGGTTGCGGCAGTCGCGGCAGCCGACGCCTTGGCACGCTTCACACCCGTCTCGGCACCTCACTCACCCCACCTGGGACTCTCGAGCTCCGGCTCCCGTGCCGGTCGCGGCACCCCAGGACCACGACACCGAGCGCCTCACTCTCTCTCTCTCGTCTCTACCTGACGGATCGTTGTTCCCGTCCTCACCATCTGTGAAATGCCGCCAACGTGTGCCGTGCCCCTGTTCGACCACACGTCACCACGTCTGCACGTCTACCACGGTCGCCCTCAACTGCAGCTTTTCCCAGACGCGTTACCTGGACTCCAGCTCTTGCGATGCGTCCGCAGCGCATCTGACGGCCGGGGGACCCCTGTAGCGGACGCTGGACGACGACAACGATGGCCACGCGCGTGGAGCACCCGCTTCTCAGTTCCACCGGCGCGGCCATGGAGATAGGCCACCGTTACCGCCTCTCCGTGGCATACCATCATCGCCGGTCGGGACTCATGTAGAGGAAGACTCTACATGTTCTACATCAGGTTATTCCACTGTTCTACTTACTTACCATTGTTCGTCCGCGAGAATTGTAATATCTGGTCCCGACCAATAGCGAGTTTTAGTGAATCCTTTTTGCTCGAATCGTTCCCGAACCGTATCGCTGGGAACCAATGAGAAGGGGGACTGACTAAGAATAGAATCCTCTGATTGGGCAGCGACAAAACCGTTCGCGAACCGTTCGAGTGATTCACGAAAACTCCTTAATGTCCGTGATCGGTTGCGTTCCTGAAGACACGTGGAGCCTTTGTACCTTACGTGGACTTAGGTCCGTTCTCTGCTGGATGCGCTCAAGTAAAACATCTGGTACGTTTTTGTAGCCTTTCTCATCCTGATTTTTCAGCGTAATGAGGCTGTCTCGTTGCTTCCCGATGAAACAGAATTATATCTGTACCTGTAAAGGTGCAATATTTGTCCGTAAGGTAACGCCAGCTGAGGATTGTTCGTACACGCAAGGGTGTAGGTCAGACAACGGGCTTTTCCGAACGTATTTGCCAGGTCACGCTCACAACCACGGACAGAAATCGAGGTGGGCAACGGCACAGTGGGATATTCTGGACAAGAAGAAAAAAAAAACGAAAACGAGAACTTCATTTTGATTATAATGACTGGGGTGTTCTATCACAGCAGGGGCTACTCTACCGCATCCCGCGCTGTAATATGGTGAATATGTAATAATCAGCTTCACAGTGAAACCGAACTCCCAGTGTCCAAAAAGGTGAGCAATACTTTTGCGGCATGGCGTAGGTGAGCTGTATTCGACTATAGACCAAGTCATAGTATGCTACACTATAGTACGATTGTCCAGACGATTGTCATAGTGACATAGAGCGCGCATAGCTGATTTTACAGATATAGTAAGTGTCTACTCGTCATAAACTGGCACTAGTTTGACTAGTACGGGACTAGTTCGGTAGCACGGTTAATGCAGAAGAACGTGTTTGGGATCTCCCAACCTTGGACAGTAAGCCTCTCGCGTAAATGACAGCTCTCAACTGAGGAGTAAGAGTGACATTGAGTAGCATCCGATCAATCAATGCACATCCTGGCGTGATCGAGATATTTCGTATCATTCAGAGAGCGAGCGTTGGATCCATTCATGCAAGCATAGACGTCCAACGAAAGTCAGTTGGCACTGGCGCGAGGCCATGGCTTCCATTAAGCGTCTAAGAATGAGCTGACCGGTCGTTTCTTAGCTGTGCAAAACAAGTACAGCCACTAGAGACACTCGTACGTTCCTGCAACACGCTATGCCTGCTCATTCTCTGCGGCACCACAGTAGGCTTCAGCCCGCTGGACAAGTACCCTGTAGCTAGTAACATGAGTACTGAGCACACTGAAGTCACGTCTGCGCTGACACGATTCCTTCAGGAAGCTAAACTCTTGGGTACTCTGATACCTCCTATACGACTGTCTGTACGATGATTACTGAAGGAGCTGCCTTTTTCTGTATTTCTTAATTATCTGTGTCCCAATTTCAGCATCTTACTTTTTGTTTGTTTGTGTTTGCTTTTGGGAATAGCAAGCCTACATCATGGCTAACCTTTCCCTTCTTTACTTTTTCTATCAGCATTAAAACATATCCCCCATCCCAGTAACACTTATCATGCAGTGGATCAACTGGGTTCAAGTACACCTCGAGCTCCACAACAAAGGAATGGAAACTATTGGCGTCCCCAATGCCTTTCCTACTGCTTCCGATTCAAATTCTTCGTACTGCAGGATAAGAAAAAGAATGCATGGCTCACACTGCTGCGTTTCATTGCGTACGGATATGGACGAATGTTGGTTGCCGTGACAACAAACGCGTGGAAAGTAAGAATTCGTCCGAACTGAACTTTTTTCTGACGCGCGCACCCACCCGCAAGCAGAGAACGAATCTCCACGCTCCGCGCATACATGTGGAGGCACTTCTCTGTGCGAGATGTCTTCCAACCTGGTTGCTGTAAAGCGAGTGAAAATTCAATAAAAACGTGCAGGATTCCACTTTCGTTCGAACTAAGAGCAGTTCTCTGTCATGCCGTACATATCATGAAAAAAGAAAAAGAGAGAAGAAAGAAGTCTTGCCGCAGAAACGCTTTATGGTCGAAGACGCGAAGGACCCGAATTGCCAGACACTTGCCGTGCCCGCATGTATGCAAACAGTCCAGTTGATCGCATGTGCATCCGCGCGCAAAGAAACACGGTAGCTTGAAGTATATGTGCGTGCTCCAATGTATAAATAGCGAGTTTTAGTAAATCGGAAGAACTCTGCGAGCACTTTTCGATAAAGGAGAGATATCAAATCCAAGCTTAGCACTGTGATGTCACTAGCTCCAAAGAAACACGGCGATTGGCTTATGTTTTCGGAACCGTTATCGTGAACACCTTCCGAGCTCTCTAATGTCGAAAGACAAAGTCCAATTAGTCCCAATTATGTTTATTATTATTAAAGTTCATCACGCGATCAAACGTGGTGAGTGCTCTCACGTGTCCAAACAGCTATACGAGACCAACGTCATTTACATGCAGAGTGAAGGACAACAATTCGGCTTTTATCTTCTTAACTGTACACTTTAACAAACCGACTCATGCTACCAAGGCGCGTAACTTCTACGACGCTAAGCCGTTGCGTATTCGAAACTCTTAAGCTTTCGGCCTGCTACAGATCCTATGCAAACCAATTTGGAATATTTCTACACTTGGCAGCACATGATAGGAGCGCAAACTCGCACGTAAGAAATGCCATTATCTTCTGACCTCGTTTAAATTTCCGTCAGTGAGTCCTGCTTCCGCTACTCAGCTTCCTAAAAGAAAACAAGCCATGGCCTTCGATGCAAGTCTGAGTTCTGTTCCTGATACACTTACAGCTGTCATTGATAGTGGTGGGTACAACCAAGGACGTTTAAATCGTTCTGGGAAAGGCACAGCACCATAACCGGCTAACATGCATGAGTCTTGAATTCAGGGTGGGACATAGGAAAATACGTTAGTGTAATCCAGAGATGAGGAAGTTACTCGACAAACAGGAACCCATTACTAGTTAAGTTACTATGCCCCCCCCCCAAAAAAAAAATAATAAAATAAGATAAAAAAACTACCAAAGAAGTTACAGGTAATGGAAATGAACTTTAAGTTTCGAAGGTACTTTGGAAAACTAACTAGTTACTGTCAAGTTACTTAATACCTTATATACAATCTTTTGTTCGTGACGTTTCTATAATTAATTTACATCTCGATATCATAATTGATAGTTTTGATATACGAAACTTGTACAGTGCTGGACAAAAGTTCACGCTCAAAACACGCTCCGGCCACGACATACTGCTTCAGTGGATTCCTGGACATGTTGGCATACGGGGTAATGAAGCTGCAGATGAGATGGCAGATATACCGCACCTATCGTCAACGGAACACATGGTGACATATTCCTCGTCAGATGTGAAGCACATGTTAAAATTGCTGACAGAAGACATATGCAGAAGGCAATGGTTACAAGTCGACAGGCGGTCATCCTTGCTTCATCAGATTGACCCGGAGCTGAAATTCCGTGTTCCGTCCAGCATACCGCGACCTATACAAACACTTTTGCATCGGTTTCGCTTTAACGTTCCGTATGGTCAACAGTTTCTCCATAAAGTCGGCACGGCTAGTTCAGCAAACTGTCCAGTGTGTGCATCTGTGGAAAACACGGAACACATCCTTATGCACTGCCCAAGATATGCATCCCAAAGGGCTACATTGAAGTCTGCTCTAGACCGCTTGGACAATAGAACCTTCGATATAGTCAAGGTGCTGGGTGCACGGGAAACCGGGAAGAGAGATGCGGCGTTGTCAGCGCTTATCCATTTCATAGTGAGCAGTGAGATGGAATCTGTATTTTAGGACCGCATTCTAGGCATGTGTCGTCGAGTTCCCCGTTCCTGTTAGTTTCTTGCAATTCAGTTCACTTCAAGGGGATATACCTACGCATGTGCACGTGCAGTTCGGTGACTGGGCTGGGTGATGTCTTTCCATTTTTGCCTTTTCACCTTTTCAGTTTTCTTTCATTTCATTTCCTTTGTGGGAGTAGCAGAATTCGTCATTGACGAATTCGATATCTTCCGTTTTTTTTTTCTATAATCAAAGTCAAACTCACGCTCCGGCGCGTTCCTTCCTCAGAGTGACGCTCTAGGAGTGAATGATACCCTACGGACTTACAAACAGGTGGCTGGGTTACATAGGCACATGTCTGTAAGTCAGTGCGGCTGCTAGGGTGTCGCTCTGAGGAAGGAATGCTCCAGAGCGTGTTCCGTAAACTTCTGTCCAGTACTGTACAGCTTGGGATAAAAGGTAATTGAACATCGCGGTGTCGCGTTTCTCTAATAGAGCGACACGCGAGCAGCACAGAGGAGCGGACACAAATACTGGGAAATGAATAATATAACCGGTCACCCGTTTATTATTCGATCTCTTCCTGATATCTAGCAGGAGGTCGCCTCGCTGAGGGTATGCGCCGCTGCCGTGTTCCGTAAACTTTTGTCCAAAGCTATACCAGTATTTGATATCGCGAAAGAAGCGTGCGTATCTCGTAGTAAGGTTCTCCAACGGCGCACAGAGGTGGCATTTAAAGTTTCGGTTCCGTGAGTTGTCCTCTACGCACATTTCGTAGAGCGGCACCATGTTTTAATCTTGCTACACAGCGCCCTGTGTCATTATAAATACACTGCTCGTCGCTATGACGAAGCCGACACCTGAGTTTCCTAATGCACGGCCAACACATAAGCTGTAGCGTTACTGCGCAACAACAAAAGAGCGGAGTCAGACGCGCTGTGCACGTACTATACCGCCGAGCACGTGCCGTTGTCTCATTAGTTGTTTGCAGACCAGAATCGAACAAAAGGAACTTGATTTTTTTTTAAATTCCGTGTTAGCGCCGCGAAGCAACTGTGGCTATGAGCGGCGTACAGACGTGGACAGATAGAGAGAGGACAGCAGGAAGAAGTGGGGGACAGGGGGTTAGTATGCGTCCTGGGCCGACTTCAGGGGGAACTGTGCCGACATTCGTCTGGAAAGTCTTCGGAAAACCCAGGGAAAACCTCAGACAGCACAGCCGGTGACAGGATTCGAACCCGTGTCACCTCCCAGTCTCGGCGTGGAAAGCGATCATCTTAACCACTACGCCACGGGAGCTGGTAAAAGGAACTTTTAATCCCACGTTACTTTCAAAAACTTAGCTAAAAAGGAACGAGTTCTTCAAGGAGTTGCTGAAGTTCAAAAGCGCTAGAGACAGCTTGTAACCACTTACCGCAACACCGGTGTAATCATTGTCGTTTTCCTTCAGTTGGTATAACTAACCATCGGTCATGTGACCTGGTGCTCTGAAATGCTCATTGGCATGTCACGCAAATGTTTGCTGCGCTGTATAGCGCTTTGCCCTCTTGAATTTTTCGTTGGTATGCCAACAGTTGCAAGTGTCCGAAGTGTATTGAAAAGGTCTCACTCTCGAATTTTCGACCATCCCAATAAACGTTACTACAAAATGCCCATTGCGATCGCGAACGTGGCACTTTCAGTTCACACTGTCTTCCAACATAGCTCATGCCAATAGCAAAATGGTGTCCATGAAGAGGAACATGCTGCGCTTGCACACCACTCCTGTTTGGGTACCATCGAGATACGGCGTAAGCGGTACTTCCATCGCTAACACTAAAAAGGATTATTTCAAATACACACAAGCTCGTTACAGTGGTGCGATGCCTAGCAAGCTACCAACTAAAACTGGTGTACTGATCTGGATAGACGGCTCTCGTAATGAGTGCATATTTCTCCGTTTTTTTTATTTTTCTTCTCAACTCAACTGCGAGATTCTATCTGTGGTTTCGTAACTCCTCTTTCTTTGTGTATATTGAGCTCGTGGACTACGGTGTGCATTCTGACCGGCGTCGGAAGCAACGCACGCTACACGTAACCAAAATTCTAACTCCTAGAATATATGCAGAGTAAAAGTGATATTCGAGGTATGTTAACCCTGGTTGCTTTATTGGAGTGAACGACTATTGTTGGTCGTCATTGCTTCTACCAAACAACAACAACGACTTTATTTTGGTGATGATAATGATGATGGGGGGTGTTTCGTCACCACTGCCGATACTCATTTCACGTTGTAACTGGATGAGGATACATTGATGAGCTTCACAGTGAGGACCGATGTCCTCTAGCGTCCAGAAAGGTTAGGAGTGCTTTTAGGCCCCTGCTTTAGTGAGCAGGCTTTGACAGTGGACCGAACAATGTGATCATAATAATAGGGCGAGAGTGAAGATGATTCAAAGGCACTGTGGCTCAGAAAAAGTTGGTAGTGCGGGTACTACAGGATTTTCCAGGTCAGTGTCCGCATCTTGGAGTGTCCACTTTTCGCAAGCGGAACGCCACTGAGGAGGACAAGCTGCATTGAGTGGCATCCAATGAAATGCAGTATCTTGACGACAAATATTTCTTGGCATTCTGCAGGTGAGCGTCCGATGAAATGTTGAAAACATATATAGATGTTGAGGGAATGCAAGCCACCGGTGCCATTAAGCTTCGAAGGATGGAACGACGAAGATGGAACGAACAAAGGATGGTCACGGTCACCTCTCAGCGGTGCACCATTCATCAGATCACGTCTCATCTCTCGTCCGCCTGCTAAAGGATAGGACTGCTTATGCGGCGCGGTCAACCTGCTGATTTCCCACGACCCCACAGTGTTTCCGAACTCACTGTAGATGTAGCCTCTGGGGTAGTTTTTACACTTTTTTTCAGAAACACACATTTTTATATGCAAATAAAAAGCTGCGCAACAAAAACAAACCTTACAACATCTTTCTGGAGAGTACAACACCATGTGTCCGTGACGGATCGAAACAGGTTCCGTAATGTGCGCACAACACATCCTCGTATTGGCGAGCAGTGGCTATACACACACACCTGCAATGTTTGTACAATTTAGAATGGTGTCACGATCACGCGGAACATATATACGCAAAAAAGTGCGCTTTTATGGATCAATCTTACCCGTCAATCGATTCCGGATCATCCACTACTTTCACTGGCTAACCACGTTGTTGTGGCAAAGGTTCAGTAGGTATAGGTTCATCGACGTCCCCGTTCTTCAATCGATCGGCACCGATGAGCTCATCTTCACCGCTTAGTGACAGGGACCCGTCACTATCCCTAAATTTGCTATCAGACATTACGACGTCGCGCGTGACAACTTCCAAGCGCAAAGCGCATACACCCCCGACTGTATTGTGCATTGCGCTTCGGTCGCCCAATGGGCGACCTGCCACCATAAATTCCATAACCACGTCACATGTGACGTTGCATGAGAGGGAGTTGAATCCAGCTGCAACTGCCGTCGTCTGCTGTCACGGCATATTCCTTCAAATTTCTCGAAAACCACTTCGTTGTTCTGGTTGAAACTTTGCGACTGTGTTTCTGTAGCACTCTTGAATATAATTTCAGCCAAGTTTCGGAATCGCTCGATCTGTACGAGACCGTCCCTTTAAGTTTCGGCACTACCTGTTGGACAAAAAGTTCATTCTTTTGACCGACAACTGGACTGTAGCACGCCTCACCACTAGTTTCAGACCTTCACGCCGTTTCACAACCATACTTCTTGACCTGGCAGAATTCGACTTCGTCGTTCAGCACCGGCCAGGCAGACAGAATTATGTGGCTGACATGTTGTCACGTATGTCCTTCGCTACGATCCCAATGAAGGTCACACTACAGGAAGCCCAGCAAGAAGACAGGGAATGTGCACAAATCCGTGAGCGCCTAAGCACTCTTAACGCTGGCTTCGTAGAAATCGACGGCATACTGTACAAGCAGGCCACGCCAACTCTTAATGTTCTGGTAGTCCCCGCAAGGATGAGACACTCAGTCCTTCAGACAATGCACGATGGCAACGAGCACATGGATGTTGACCGTACCTTGAAAAAGGTCAGAGAGAGATTTTGGTGGAAGGGCATGACGTCAACAGTGCAGCAGTACGTCTCATCGTGTCAAGTATGCCAAGCTAACAACCGCCCCACGTCAAAATCCGTAGGACAAATGGAATTCATGCCATCAACAGAGACCTCGTTCAACATACTGGCCCTTGATCACATCACCATGTCACGAGACAGTTCAACCAAACATATACTGAACGTAATTTACTTTGCCACGAGGTATGTCATCCCAGCGGTGACATCCACAACCTCTACAGCAGAAGTGATAAAGCACCTGCACATGATTTTCCATACTTTTGGCACTCCAGGTCATTGCTTAACGGACCACGGAAGTTGCTTTACGTCGACAACGTTCCTTCAGTTCATGCACCACCACGGCATTGAGGTTCACGATTCAGTAGCTTACCGTGCCGCAAGTAATGGTATGATCGAACGTTGCAATGCCACACTCACGTCAGTACTCCGCAAGATATCATGTGATGAACACGAGAAGTGGGAGGATCATCTCGCTGAAGCGGCTTTTGCGCTCAACACCACACGCAACAGCAGCTCCGGATTCTCACCCTTTGAGTTAGTTTTTGGATTTATCCCAAAGCTGCCTCACCACAAGATACGCCCTGAGCAGCGTCAGACCACGTCAGACAGACTCTTAGATCTACAAAACAGACGAAGCGAAGCTGCAAGTCATTCAGAGGAAGCTCAAGAGGCAAGGAAGGCACAATATGACAAAACACACAGGGAGTCCTCCTATGAGACGGGAGGCCTGGTTTGGGTTAGACGGCAGGAACCAATAAAGGAAAGATGTCCAAAGCTAACCCCACGATACAAAGGACTTTTTCAACTTGTACGACGGAAAACACCTGTCACTTTCGACGTTCGACCAGTTGCTCCAATAAACTCATCACAAAGGCGAACAAGGGTACTTCATGTAAGTCAGCTCAACCCTCCGTACATTGACCCAGCTCTCACAATTGCGCCTGTGACATCCACAGAAGAGCATCCACCAGCCACCTTGCGATGGAAAAACGACAACGATACGGATCAGTCTGTGAACGAATCCACAAGCACAAGACCTCAACGTTCCCGCAGACTTCCTCATCACCTTATTGACTATGAGTTAACCACAGAATAGTGCTGTTTTGTTGAAACTATGGTAATTCTTATGTGAACAATTTTCAAGCATTTGCTTTTATCTCATGCCTCAATGTTGAAAGTGTTGCCAAAGAATAGCAGTGTGTTTTATTGCCTTCATGGTTACTAGTCCAACGGGACTTGGACTCTCAGCAGGGGAGGAATGTGAGTAAGGCCTGGTGTCCCCTCCCGGTACAGCGTACCCGGAAGCTCGGTCTGGCATCATTGGAGAGAGGACTCTGGAAGGTTCTACGAACGAACATGGCAGAGCCATGCCGTTGTGTTGCCGCTACTCACATCTATAACTCAACGTTCCATTAAAGTTGTGTATTATCCTTCTCATGGTCTCCCGAAGCTCACACACCTAAAATTTTCTGTTGACGGTTAAACGCTCACAAAAAGCCTGAAGGCATAATCTCCTTACCGTCCCCCTTCCCCTTTCCTCTCTCTTTCTCCCCTAAACAAATCGCGTTTAAACGTTATAGCGAGAGTTCCAAATTTGAGCTCCAACGTCTTCATCATGGGCGTCGACGCCGAACTGTGATCCTGCGAACTGCTTGGCTGGACAAGTCATAGGACAAGTGTAGGTATTTCCAGGGCGAGCTGTACACGTAGAACTAGGAGTTTGTGAAACTTTCAAGGAACTCATTGGGAATGGATATTCTGCAGTCAGCCACGAAGATACAGCTAAACAGCAGCAGAGCTTTCGTTTGGACGTCTTCGTTTTGGATTTGTTTTGCCTGTCGCTTGGACGAAATCGACTCACGGTGTGCTTTACACGGCCTCTCATGCCTCCCGCTTTCAACGTCCCATGCAGAAGGCGGAAGTGTCAGAGGCTTCGCTGTTTCTGGCGAGTCAGTGTGGAATTACTTGCAGTGAGCTTTATAGGTTTTAATGCAACGAGTGGGTGAATGTCAAATATTTATGTGCATATTTATGATGGGCAGTGTTGCTATTTCCATCATTTAACTCAATTTCTGTATTACTTTTACTAGCTTTCTCTGCCTGCGGAAATTCAGCTTGCTAAACGTAGAAAAACACATGTGGGGAATATTGGTTGCCATTTCACACGGCGAAAAGGGACCGTTATCTCCGCTACATTTGTTTCGATTTCCTTCCGGATATGAGCTGGTACAACCTGTGAGTAACCTCGTTATTTCGTAATGCAGAAGTGCTGTTTAGAAGTAAGCTGACGAGAAAGTGACATTTTGCTTTGCTGTGTTCCACATGTTCTCTACGCCTGATCTTTGGCACATTTTAGATTACATGCTGCACCTCTGAAGTCAGAGTCAAGAGTTAGACTTCTTTGGTACAATCATAGCCCTCTTTGTATTACCCCCTCTTTTTTCTTCCTTTTGGACACGTGTCAACTCCTGTCAGATACCTAAGTGTTCCTAAGGTATTCAGGCCGAAATGGTGAATGGCTGTCTGCACACCTGTGTGATACTATTCTGTCTTGTCTTTAGCTTATGGAATATGTAATACCGACTGTAAGTCATATATGACATAGTGCAGAGTGTTATCCACAATGACTCTTCCTGAAGATATTAGAAGCGTATACGAAGAGGGGAGTCAAGTCCTGTAGATCACATAAACAAAATACAGAAACCGACACTGAAGCTTTCGCGTGGAGGTCCACGCTTCCTCAGGTACAAAGTGAAGTAGTGACACACATAAGTATATATAGTATAGACATATACACGACTAAACATACTGCTGTACAATGAAAGGGAAGGGGAAGGAGATATGGTGCCACATGTCTGTGTACAATGAATAGCTGGGCAGACGGATAAGTGACCTCTAACCGTTTAAGAACAGTAAAAGGTGTTATTGTGAACAAAAAGGCTCGCCAACCAGTTTCGCGGAAGGGGGGCTCAGGAGTATGGGAAACGAGTGGCCCAGAATGGACAAAGGGGAAGGTTACGGATTATCTAAGGGAGTGCCAGACGATGACTGAAGCGCAGATTCAAGAATTGTGCACAAATAAATATAGATATATAACTATTAAATTTACATAAGCGGATATAACGAGCCAGGACTAAGATTCAGACCATTTGGTGTGAGACACTTGAATTGCGAAATTAAGTAGGACTCCCTATTCTTACGTTTGATGTCGGTGCGGAACCCAGATTCTAACAATATAATTTTCAAATCAGTTTCAAAATCGTGATTAGGTTGATTGAAATGAATGGCGACAGGAGTTTGGCGGGCATTTAGGATATCAAATTTGTGGCCGTAAAATCTTTTTCTCATTGTGTTGGAGGTTTCACCGATGTATTGTGAATTGCACTTGCAGCAGAATATCAAGTAACAAATATTGGGTGAATTACAGTGGAGTGAATGACGAATTTTCAAACAGAAGTCACCCAAAGTGCTACGGGCAATGGTGGACGGCGCGATAAATTTACAGGTCTGGCACCGTGCACTACCACAGGGAGCGGCTTCCCGGCGGCTTCCCGGCGTGCGCTTCATGATGCATGATGACGTGAGGATGTCGCGCAAATTTTTGGATCTACGGAATGCTACTAATGGGGGAGTCGGAAAAACTTCCTTTAATTGCTCGTCAGCATGTAATATATTGAGGTGGCGTCAAATAATGGAATTGGTATTGACAAGTGATTTATGATATGTAGTGGATAAAACTACATTACTTAAGTCTTCTTTGCGTTTCGGGGTGAATAAGGACTCCCTGGATAGGCTAGATGATTTGGCAACAGAGTCATGGATGAGTTCAAATGGGTAATTTCTTTTTTGGAAATCAGATACCATTTGCTGAGCATGTTTTACAAAATCAGTCTGATCTGAGCAGATTCGTTTCAGGCGCAAGAACTGACCATATGGAATACTCCTTTTCTGGTGATTAGTATGATAGCTTTCATAGTGGAGATATTGGCGCTTGTCCGTTGGTTTCTTGTATAGTTCAGTGGTCAGCCTACCAGATTTACATGACACTGTCACATCAAGGAAGTTGATGGATGACCTTGAATAGTTACAGGTAAATTTAATTTTGCTATGCAGAGAATTGAAGTGATCAAAAAATGAATGCACAAATGCCTCATCACCGGGAACCGGAAAAAAATGTTCCCGGAAAAAATGTCCCCGGAAGAAATGTCCCCAGAAAAAATGTTCCCGGAAGAAATGTCCCCTGGAAAAAATGTCCCCGGAAAAAATGTCCCCTGAGAAACATGCACTTTTGGTACGCGTGGAATTTTTGCGAAATCCCCGGTTGCGATATTGCCGGCCTTGAAGTCCTCGGATTCAAAATAAATACGAAAATATCTAACCACTTATTAAGTGTTTTTACTTTGAAAGCTTGGGCCACTTTCACTTATGATTTCGCGTAGAGAATACATTGCAATCAATTGTCACGTTTGTTGATACAACGTGCACACTTGGCTGGGATATTCTTATTTTGTTTCTTTCTTCTTGTACTAAAAAGTATATCCTGCATGACGTCACACTGACTCATGTGCAATCGGAACGCCGGGATTTTGCGACTGTAGAGTTTAGGCCTGATGACACAGCTATCCTTTCAGGTTTGAGGGAATTAAAAGCGGGACGTACATTTTTCTGTAGCAGCTCGCGTGGAGTAGCGGTTAGGATGATTGCCTTCACGCCGAGACTGGGACGCGGCCCGGGTTCGAATCCCCGTGCCGGCTGTGCTGTCTGAGGTTTTTCCTGGGTTTTCCATCGGACTTTCCTGACGAATGTCGGCAAACCTAGCCCTGAAGTCGGTCCTGGACGCATACTAACCCCCTGCTGTCCACGCCTGTACACCGCGTACAGCAAGAGTTGCTTCGCGGCGCTAACACGGAAAAACATTTTCTCTGCTAATTCGCACAAATGTGAAGTGTCGCAGAAAGGCGTACGCCGCCCAGTTTCAACAAATCAGGAGAGAAGATGTCATTCGGAATGGCTAGGAGCATGTCAAGTTCTTTTTTTAAAAGTGCGCGGATTGACGTGCAGGGTGATGTGTAAAAAGGAAAATAAAATGCGGGGGGAAAGCAACAAAATTCACAGGCAAAAATGTATTTCAATATGCCTAGCGGTGTCATGCGTTGGGTCTCGGGAGCCCCATGACTGTACAGGCCCCTTTATTGCGAGACACAATGAAGTAAATTCACCAAAACTGACCCTGGTCACCCGCAGCGACTCCCTAGGCAAATAAATGCTATGTGTGAATAGTACTTTTAAAACGGAATTGAATACGAATAAATTAAGCGACTCGTCGAATAACCGTAATTGGATACATATACAGCATATATTGGAATATAAACATGTACGGTATGCGTAAGTATAGCGCTCACTCTGTTCTATGCCCTCCATGAGCCGGTCTTACGTGTGCAACTTCGGGACTATTCAAATATATTCGGTTTAGAAGAAACATCAATTCGATTTGGAATTCGAACATTGAATTCCATATTTGATTTGGAAATGGAATATGATATACGATTACTCGCTTCGGTACTCAAAAATCCAAATATTCATACCGTCCTAGTAAAAAGTCGACGTCCGAAGTCAACCAGGCCACGCGTACCAAAAGTGAATTTTCCTTAGGGGACATTTTTTCCTTAGGGGACATTTTTTCCGGGGGACATTTTTTCCGGGAACAATTTTTCCGGGGGCATTTCTTCCGGGGACATTTTTTCCGGGGACATTTCTTCCTGGACCCCTCATCACCAGACCAGAGGACAAAAATGTCGTCGATGAACCTGAGATATATGGGTAGCTTAAAGGGGCCGTAAACAGGTACAAAAGGTGCACATTTCTTTGTGTTATATTATTGGAACTTAGGCCGTGAAAACTCCTTGCAATTACTAACGCTCAAAAACAAAAGCCGCTTGCATACGGATGAAATATTCACTGCACTCTTTCGCATTTTAGCTCCGCCCCGCGCTCTAACTTTACGTCATTTTGACGTAGCGCTTTCCCCACCAATTACGATTGAGTGTTCCACGTACGATTTTATTTCAAATGCGGAATTGGACTAGATGAACGTGAATCCTCTTCTATTCAAAATCTAAACAGTTACAGACTCAAACTGAGAAAGAAATGCGTTTAATTTAGGTATCATACGCGCACTACGTTTTCTGGGTAGTAGCACGCAGCACACCACGAGCGCGAATGAATATCCTGGACTACAGTTCCGGAATCTTAGGTAGGTGCGCTATGGAACATCTTCGTCATCTTCGAATGGTTCCGACAACTGGGCTGCCGTACTTTGGTTTGAGCCACGCGGCATCGCGTCACCAGCTCGCGTGGTACAGTTATGGTGGGCTAGAAGGACTGGTGAGCCATTCGGCGGTTGTCATATGTACCCGCCGATGTTCCTGCCGAGAGATGTCGCCAAGCGTATCTCGGCGCTATGCGATCTAATCGCCTCTCGCGGCTCATTTCAGTGCTACTCGTCACGTGATTACACACCTGCCGTTAACCCATGAGCATGCCTTCTCTTTGCTCTGATTGCAAAATGCCCCTTGAGTGTCACCTGCAGGAGCAAACGAATGGCACACCCAGATATCAGTGCTGACATTCGTCGGCGCGTCCCTATCAGCCCTCGGGTCTGGGACACGTGTACTTTGATAACGATAAAGACGTGTTCGAGCAGCCCGTTCTGCCTTTGGTTAGTGATATTCGTGATATGTGCTCATCGTTCCTTTCATCTGAGCGACCTTTACCTTCCAGGTTGCGAGGTCCGGTGACGGGGGATTGTGATAGAAATGTTTAGTCGGTGGTGTGCTATAAACGTGAGATATACGTTAACTGCAGCTAACCAACGGAAGCAATATAATTGCTGATTACAGTCTGCATATGAGCAGTCAGTAGAAGGAAGGAATCCGGAAGACAAAGGGGACGACACGAAAATATAACGATTTATACATTTATTTCAGAATACTGGTCCCAGAAGGAACCTGGGAAGGAGTAACGAACATACATTAATTATATAATATATACACATAATACACTCGTATAGTGGCGACAATTCGAAAGAAACCCGCAAAAGAGACGCAGCAAAGGGGTCCCAAGTTACCTTCGCGAACGTGACGATTGGTAACAGGAGTGTTCTATATACGGGTAGTCCGACCTAAGCAGTAGCATAATGAAGTGTTCTTCTGAGATAGAAGAGGCTTTCTCTTGACTGTGATGCCTATTAAGCGCACGTGAAAATTCCATGACGGGACGGCCGCCCCAAGTGATTTGTACTAAGCTCCCTTGCAAGTATACTATGATGTTGGCAAAGCCTTTGTTCTACATATAACAGCATAGACACAGTTTTGTCGGTGTTCAAATTGATTTGCAATTTGTAACACCACTCGATGATGTGCTAAACTGCTTTGCAAAGGTGCGTAATATAAGGCGAGCAAGGTGAGCCGTAAGCAAAGCACACAGAAAAAAAAAGAAAGAAAAAGAGAGAGAGAACGATCGGCATATTGAGGACGCACGTTCAGACATCCCTATGTTTTTCGGAATATATCGCGCGATATGTTACGCAGTCAGCAGCGAATAAACATGCTTTACAATTAATGTTACTTAACACATCGTGCATATAGACAAGAAACAGCAAAAGTCTCAAGACTGACTCCTGTCGTATACCCCAGGTGTATGGGGTTCGATCAGACAGGGAATCAGTCTCGAAGCCAATCCATGATCTTGGTATTATGTGTCAGCTTTCTGTAGGGTACGTACAGCTTGGGACAAAAGTTTGCGGAACACGACACTAGCGTATTTCTTCATCGGAGCGGCCTCCCGCTACCTACGAGGGAAAGATCGAATAAGAAACGGGTAGCCGGTCATAGTATCCATCCCTCAGTATGTGTGTCCGCTCCTGTTCGCTGCGAGGGTGTCGCTCCAGTGAAGAAATGCGACACCCCGGTGTTCCGTAAACTTTTGTCCCAAGCTGCACACGGTCAAATGCCCTGGAGAGATGCAAAACCAATATTTCAATTTGTAGGTTATTATATAAAGCAAATGCAAAGTCGTGGATGAAATCAAACAGGGTCATGACAGCGGAGTAGCCCCCACGAAAGGTATGCTGCAAGGAATGCTGTTACTTGATCATGATGTTAATTGTTTGCAAAAGATGTGCTTTAGCAATTCACAAAAGCTGGAAAGAAGAGAAAATTCGAAACCAAATTCGGGACTCCTGCCTTACGTATCGGTTTTATACGAGCGCATTTCCATTCGTTCGGGACAGTCCCTTCGTCCAGCGATATCTGGAAAATAATTTTGAGGAATTGCGCAGCTTACTCGGCGTACCTTCTAAGAAAATCATTCGGAATATTGTCTTGCCCAGAAGACCACAATATCGCGTCCTGAAGTAATCAGTCCCGAGACTTTTTGGACTAGCATATCCACGTTTTTCCTTTGCCAATCTACCCGCAGAAGACTTCTTCATATTTACCTCCCACAGTGGCATAATAAGAAATAGAGATACAAGCGCTGCTTTAAAGTAATGTCATACTAATAATAATTCGGGACTTTCAGTTGTGCGACAACGGTGATAGATCAATTAGGAGTTTCCCACATCTTCTATATAATCTGTTCTCTGCTGTGCGTCATTTTGTTCCTCTTTTGCTCGATACTTTGAGTAGTCATATGCCAAATTTGCTGGGAGTACGCAACAAAGACGTAGCTATAATATTTCTTTTTAGTCTCACTTAATTTCCTCATTTCCTCCTTCAGTGCCTTCGTCAAACCTGAAACCAGGGTTAGTTTCCATCGCCGTCTAATTTTGTTTATGCGACGTTTAAGATGCCAAGCTTCGCGTGGCAGCCATGGTCTTTGAGTGTAAACCTTGTCTTTTTCGTTTTCCCCGTTTTTTCCTTTATCTTTCCTTCCTTCTCTTTTTCGTTTTTCCCATTTTTTTGGAATAGCAAGCCGGCTCTTTGCCTGGCTAGCCTTTCCTTCTTTTTTTTCTTAATAAACATATTACCTCCATCCCCCTGTAAGGCTTCTTGAACACGAACTTTCTTGTGGACATGTGTACAGTGGCCTTGAAAAAATTTCAGGCCATATTAACATTTCTCGAGATGCTACAGACCCAGTTAAAATTTGTACAAGGATCTGCCCAAGGAATATCGTGGAATATCTGGATTTTAGGTCTGTCATGCTTAAATTATGTATGGTGCATCTCAAGAACCATCTTGTGATCTGAATGTCAACCAAGTACTTGGCAGTCCCATTTCCAGTGAAAGGTGTTAGGCACCAGGAACAGATCACGTATTGAAGCAGAAAACTCTTGACTTCTAGTGTACCTCATAGCAAAAGGCAATATCAAGTAGTGCATTTTCATTTATGAAGTCTCAAACTCCGGTTGGGGTTTCCTAATTTACACTTCAACATGGGGCCATATACTGAACAATCATGGCATTATATCCTTGACCGTGTTCAATGTCAATAGGTTTCATTTGTAACTATGTTACACCCTTTTTAATATAACCGGATGATGGCGCGATGATGAGGTAACAGAAAAAGATAGGGATATGAGTCGCGACAGAGTCGGGGCCACCCCAGGACGCCTACAAGCGACGAAAATGCAAACAGATGCACATACGGTGAACGGATCAATTCAAAATGAGGACAAAGGTCTCAGAACGAGTGAGGGTAATATGACCCAAGTAATATGGCGGGGGGGGGGGGCACACCAAGCGGGCACTTCGGAAGTCATAGGGCACATGTATATTACGCTTTTCAACTTGAATCTTTATAATCTATAATGACGGCATTAAGGCTGTCGGTTGTGGGCCACAAACCCAGGTGGCGAATTTCCCCATTTATCATCATCAGTGTATTCGTTGTTATTGTATAATGTCACGCTAGCAGCGCTCTTAGGCCGCTCAATCAGTGGATAAAATGAGTTTAACATGATGTTCTAGGAACCCTTTCTATAACATCAATTCCATTCAAGCATTTTCGGTTAATCATACAAGTGTGGCATTTTTTCTTCTCTCTCTCTCTCTATATATATATATATAAATATATGCAACAAAATAAGGAGCAAGGAAGAAGGAGCAAGGAAATAAGGAATATATCTTTCGCGCTATATATATATGACTCGGTCGTTATACTGGTCAACAGTAAAACCGTGCGTGCAGAGAGAATACTACTGCGATGCTACAATTTCGTTTTTTATGGCCGATACCATGTTCCTTTATAGTTACATAGGGAGCAAAACAATTACATAACAACTAAGATGTGCGGCGAGGTACAGTATAGAAAGCGCCATAGTTTAGCTAAATGACAATTTAGTTGAACAATCTACTATCGGCCTATGTTCCGTGACAAAGTGTTCCCAGCTTCCTGTACACAGCAACTCGATAATCTAGGCTGAAAAGAAAGAGTGAAGAGAAAGAAACTATCAAGGAGGCGAGCTCTCGGACGCAGTACCGCTCTTTATTTTGTTTTTCGACCCGTCTGTCATCATCCAACGAAGATAAGACATGCGGTCACGTGCTTCGCAACATTCCGATATCTTTCGCTTGCAGGGATCGTCGGCTAGGCAGACGTGACGGTAGCAAATGTCACGTGGTTTAGTTACAAAGAACTGCGGATGGTAGTAAACAGTCAGTGCGGCAAACCAACGTAGTGCTGGTCCAAATATATTCACTATAAAAATAGTCAAACACACATACATCGTCACACACGGCACATGTTAGACTAGTTCAACGAGAACCCGCTTGGTTCGCAGCGAGCGCATAGCGCCGGAGCTCAGGAGCTTGGCTTCAAAACAGGGGCATCGTGCATTCCATGTATTGAATATGGCGGTAAGCACACCAGTCTTTCTAGCCCACCATAGTACAGTGGATAGCGTGCCGGCCATGTCACGTCGTGACTGGGAGGAACCCGGGTTCGAATCGCGTCATGTGATAGCAGCCCAGCTGTTGACGTTTGCGCCAGCCGGAGATGTTGAAGATGTCATGACGTTGAATTTCGGAACCACGGAACGCAAAACGTCGTTTCACACAAACAAACTGAGCGCTCCGACTCACAGCTGATAACGAAGTATGTTTATTGGCTGGTAATTTGAAACGTCATGTGTGCAGCTCGGCCCCCCGATTGGACGGCAAAACGCTACGTAGTCATGTGACGTATGCGTTGTGGAGAGAGGCTCGCTGGTTACTCATCTTTGAAAGCAGTTATACGGGTCAATGAGCTGACACGAGCCGAACGAAATGTATATTTGGGTATTATGAGCTGCGTTCTTTCATGGGGTATCATTATTTCAGAAATGTTTGGTGGCCTGTTTACGGCCCCTTTAAGGGGGAAAGAATTAAGGGCTAAGTTTTCAAAACGACCCATGAATAAATTGGCATCATTAGGTGAGACCCGGGAACCCATGGCTGCATGGCAGACATGTGGCACCATATCTCCTTCCCCTTCCCTTTCTTTGTACAGCAGTATGTTTAGTCGTGTATATGTCTATACTATATATACTTATGTGTGTCACCACTTCACTTTGTACCTGAGGAAGCGTGGACCTACACGCGAAAGCTTGTACAAATTAAACTTAAACAAAAATCTTCAGTGTCGGATTCTGTATCCTGAAGATATTAGTGAAATCCGCCTTTTCAAAAAGAGCTGGCGCCACCGCGCGGCTAACCCGCAAAATAAAGTGGTAGGCAAGAGTGCAGCGCGTGAGCATGCTCTCTTCGTATCCACGATGGACATGGAAGGCTATTTTCGTTCTGATATCAAGACTGCTGAGCCCCAGGAACCAACATAGACTACTCTGTGGCTCATCTCATAGAGTCAACAATACAACAATAGACTACTTAGGACACTCACTGTTTCAATATAAGCTGGAGGAAGATCGTAAGTAGTTTGCGGTGGCGCAGCAGCGAGCAAATACAGGGCTTCTTACGTGCACAGGATCAGCTACGCGCACCGTCACGCGAAAATGCGATTTCCGCTGACGAAGGGAGGAACACAGTTGCAACATTGATGTCACTAAACTGCGAGATAAGTTTTGCGCAACTTTTTAAAGCACGGCACTTTTTATGCCTGTTACTGCTGAGGAAATGCATGAACCGTACGTTGCCATTAAGAAGATATGAAGAAATGACGTTGACCGTGCCCTACGATTTTTATGGTGCTGCGCTGCTAGGATATACAATTATCTTTACAGTTTATTAGCGTTGGGGGAGAAGAAACGTTGTTCAACCTGCTGCAGTTTTGCATGATTAGTGAGTTTTAGTGTATCGTACGCTGTCGCCTTTGCGTACGTAAGAGATAGCGTGGCTGGTTCTGCGCACGCGCAAAACATAAAGACAGCTTCGCGTATTGCACAGAACCATAACGCTATCTCCTGCGTACGTATAGGCGATAGCGTACGATGCACTAAAACTCTCTATTGTTGTTGTGTGCCGGGAGGTTTTCAATCCCGAAATAAAAAAAAAGGGGGGGACAGAGCACAAGGTAATCAAAGGTGCGTATGTTTCGTGTCAGTAGGCGAGAAAATGTTATATTGTCTATTTTCACGTGTTGTCGTCTGATATATCATAATATGTGTATGTATCGCCAGAAAATAAAAGTTAAAGTCCGTACTGCCTTTGTGCTGCTGAATTAGTGCTGCTGAGTAAGATACCGTAGCAGTTGAAAAAGTTCTGTTGAAAAAGCTGTTTCACGCGTAAAATTTGTGTACCAAACTGCGAAACAGAAATGTGCAACAAAGAGTTGCGACGAAAGTTGAGAATAAGTGTCGTGGGTCTAGAACGCACAGTCCGCGCCCAAAGGCAAAAGAACTAGGATCATATGGATAATCCAGTCTGCAGGCTCCGGGTTTTCTGGTGTGGAGCACGTTCCCAGATTTAACAAAAAAAAAAAAAAAAAGAAACACCGCGTGACCCTGATGGTGGTGGTGGTGGTGGTGAAAGAGCTTGCCGTTGTCGGCCTCACGTATGTGGGCAACGTCACGGCTGACGCCCTGGGGAAATGTGCGTGACCCTGATCTTTGTACCAGTGCTGTCCGTTGCAGCGCCCTATTGGCACTATATCGAATGCTGCTTCACTTGCCTTCGTGCTTCGCTACACCGGCAAAACAAAGCCGCGAGCTGCCCCGTGCCTACCAGATCGTTTCGGCATTCTGCCGCGCGGTGCGCAGCGGTCTTGCGCATGCGCTGTACACAATTTTTGAAAAGACGGATTTACCTGAGGAACATGAAGAAGCGTGGACCTCCACGCGAAAGCTTGTACAAATTAAACTTAAACAAAAATCTTCAGTGTCGGTTTCTGTATCCTGAAGATACTAGTGAAATTTACCTGAGGAACATGAAGAAGCGTGGACCTCCACGCGAAAGCTTGTACAAATTAAACTTAAACAAAAATCTTCATTGTCAGTTTCTGTATTTTGTTTATGAAATTTATATGTAATGCGCAGACCGAAGCAAGTGTTCATGTATGTTTATGAACAATAAAACACGTTACGATGTGCACTCTGGCGTCCCTGTATGTATATCACACAACGGAAATGTAGAAAGGTCTTAATTTTGCAAGGAAGAGCTGTATGGTCCCGAGCAGCGTCACAATGTCTCATCTCTAGAACAATGATGCGACAATGACGCTGCTCGAGATGAGGATTACCATTTTCCATTAACTGCGCAAGCGTAGAGGCAAAAAAGGTACGAAACAGGTCAATTAAGAATCAACAACTGAACTATATGCGGAGTGGGAGGGGTGTGAAGCTAAAGTTCGTTTATTACGTTTGGCAGTTGACTGACGCTTCAGCGGTGTACACATAGATGGTGTGGTTGGTTGGTAAAAAAAGAAATATGAAGATGTTGGCCCAACTAGATGGTGTGCTTTGCATTGTTTCTCATAGGTGCTCTGAAGCGATGCGCGTCTGCCTGTCAGAGCACTGGAGAGAACATCCGACGCACATGTTAGTGTTTCACCGCCATGATTCTCGATTAGTGTGCGTCAAGTGAGGCGCAGCAGAACCTCAGAAACGTCACCTGAGCAGCTCCATACTGGTCGCGGACGTCGGGGTAGCCGCATGTGGTAGCGAACCTGTTGGAACGCAAGCACATGCAGCAATACATGTCCAAGATCACCATCCATGGAACTGTGAGGAGACGTTTTAACGCTTACTGCCTGCTTCCACTGACGCTTACTAAGCGGGATGCGGGACACGGTGAGAGGTAAAATAGCGGCGATTGCTTCACACTTGCCGTATGTGTAACGTATGAGCCCTTAAAATAGGTGTCAATAAACGGTCCAATTTTTTACATTTATTAAGAGTGATGGAGTATGTGTTGTAATGTTCCTTCCCGAAGGAACCCAACACGAAAACTGTCCCAGCTTCTTTCTTGCTCGTGGCCCCGCCCTCTCATGTTCCTCGTTGGCACCTTACATGTGTAAAGTTTTTACACCTAAATAAGCATCATGGTAACTTCCGTTAATATTTTACGCGTAAAATAAGATGCGTATACGAAGAGGGGAGTCAAGTCCTGTAGATCACATAAACAAAATACAGAAGCCGACACTGAAGATTTTTGTTTAAGTTTAATTTGTACAAGCTTTCGCGTGGAGGTCCACGCTTCCTCAGGTACACCTGGTACCTGGCACCTGGTACCTGGTACCTCAGGTACCTGAGGAAGCGTGGACCTCCACGCGAAAGCTTGTACAAATTAAACTTAAACAAAAATCTTCAGTGTCGGCTTCTGTATTTTGTTTATGCGTAAAATAAGGTTAAAAATTGAACTGTTTCTTGACATTTAGTAGCCGATTTATTTCTGAGAGTGCAGGGACGCCTAGGCAATAGACCTTCTTCACTTACGCGTCGTGTCCTAGCCGCTCTCCAGCGAACCACGCTCGGAGCGCGTCAAAACAAATCCACGTGGGTAGCACAAAGGACCAAAACCGGTTCGGAGTGAGACCGCGAGCTCGCGCCTTCCGTGCGCCCTCCCCACTGATCCCCACTTCTGACGTCCCCATACTGCGCCATCTAGTGAAGACGGAGATAACCCTGTCAGACGCCACAAGGTCATGCGCATGCGCATATGTCGTTGTTGAAAAGGTTCACTGCTGGAGAAGAAGGAGAGATACGTCGAAAGTAATTTGATTTGAAATCGGACACGCCCTACTGTTCCACGTCTTGATCGCGGAAGAAAAGTACAGCGCCTCTCGCTCTATGCATGAACAGTACGAAATTATGCTCACAAGATTACGAGATTTCGCATGAACACAATGAGGCACTTCTTTAATTCTAAAAAGTTCCTCCATCCTGCAACATTTTACCTTCATGTTTTCCAAAGTTGACATCTCACTATACATACCTACCTACCTACCTACCTACTTCGTGCATGTCCACCACAAAGGAATACCCGAGGGCACCGTTGCGCCATATGAGCACAGCGTGCGCGCTCCCTGAATGATTCCTTGATACTGAGGAGTGATTTATCAGTCTACCCTACACGCCCAATCCCACCCTCCTCAATATTTGGTGACGCCCCTCTTCCGTCCTTGACTGCGCCCCTCCTGCAGAAGGGACTGTTTTAATTAGGATTTGACAACGCAGGGCCGGCGTCTCCTTTTCCCCTCAAGGGAGTACAAATGTGAAATTTGCGCCCCCACCTGATTTTCTTTCTCTCTTCCGTCATCCCAAAGCAGCTTATTCCTGCTGGAAAGGTGTCTTTTTCTGCTCCCCTTCAGGCGGACTCAACGGTCCGCCTCAACGGGGCAATTGCTCCTCCCCTCCGCCCTGCACCCCAGCGTACGCCGGCACTGGTTACAACGTAACTGTAATAAAGATCTTAGTCTGTAACTGCAATCAAATTTTTGCAGCCCTCGTTCCTCGCGCTTGCGATGCTGGACAACACACACACACACACACACACACACACACACACACACACACACAAATAGATGTGCGATGCTGGACAAATAATTGACACTGAGTACCTCAAAGTCCACATGGTAAGCTTGTACGAGAGCTAGCCAGTAAGAAGTACATGGCACACTGTAACCGGAATTTTGGATTCGTATGCATATGGCAGGTTGCGTTCTTTGTTTACATCGTCTCTTTTCGTTTCGGTCACCACTGGTAATTGACCAAGAATGCTACTCCCACAGATCCTATACGGCTGCCTAAGAGAACCGAGAAACTTTTACAAAAGTCGTGTCATTTAATTCAAGAGCACAATCTGAATATTGGCATCGACCGCACTGGTGTTAACAGAAGCCACGCGATATAGCTTGCAGCCATCTCGATATTTCCCGAAGGACACTTTCCCGTTGCCGACACACTTGAGAATAAGGCTTCACTGTCCAGAATGCATAGCGTTCGTCTGGCACGCAATCGTTTATTGACCGCTGGGTGGGTAAGGCAGCCTTGTGTCTCGTAGTGAAGCACGTATTTTTGTGTAGCACATCTACTCAACGTGAGTATAGTGTGCGTAAGCAATGTCTGCATAGCTGTAGGTAGTTGGGCGGATTCTCAAGGTTCATGCAAGTCGTGAACTAGGTGCGAATGGAGCTGCAGTTTGTGAATATGGGGACTCTTGCGAGATGTGTGATTGATTTTGAACTATAATAGGATTCCAAATCGCCCTCATGGAAGTTGTCAAAGCAGCCGGTCCAATGGACAGCTCGCTTTCCAAGCATCAATTCGTAGTTTTTGTTTTTTGTTTTCACGACTAAGCGTAGCACGTTAATGGTGGTCGATAAGGCCGGAGCCAGGGGCGTCCGATTCTAATTTGCCTACAGCAAGAAGCGAGCGAGAAATGATAGTTCAGCGCATTGAGAATATCCGTTACACGATGCGTCCCGGATTCTTAGATTCTCTGCGGGGTCACCTGATGCGCTTTTTCCCCGGACGCGAACCACGAGGTCTCGGTTGAGTCTGCCCTGAAAGGAGGAATTTGGTGACATTTAATATCGCTTGAAATCCTGTTTCGTCTGTGAAGCTGTCCACCAGGAGTCACCATGCAAAAGATTTTTGGTCTGCAGCGCGTTATAGCTATGCATTCGAATTTACAAAAAAAAAAAACAGTCGGAGAAAGCGGACGCGGACGGCCGACACCATGCGCTCGTGACCACGTGCTCGTGACGTAGTGAAGGCTCCTTGTTTACATGCGTGAGCTGTGCCGCTGCGCGTCACTGATCGCGTGAGGGGAGTAGCATACGTCACGGCATCCTCTCGTTCTGCGATGCGCTCTTTTCACGGGGAAAAGGACTTTCAAAGGTGTGCGGAACAGAGCCCTCACGCTCGCTGTGTAGGTAACCTAAGGTCATCGTTCTTTCGCAGGAGCTTATTTTATTCGTTGGAGAACATTCTGCACCGAAAAGCGAAAAAAATTTTGAGGTCGCCACAGTGCTCCTTAAAAAGCTGACGCTGTAGAAAAAAGAAAAAAAGTGACCTGCTTCGGTTTCACTGACGGGGGCGGTATTATTTATTTATTTATTTATTTAATTATTATATTTCAAATCCGCAAGGTTTGAAATTTCTTGGAGGAGATATGTAACGCGCGACGTACACGTGACGTCATTCTGAAGTCAGGAAGGTGTTCCCTCTCAACTTCTCCAACTGTGGGAATGATTCGCTTCGGTCACTTCGTCGATAGACATTGCTCCTGTTGTATCATGGCGTTTTAACAACGGACAGATGGAAGTTGTTGGGGGTTTCTTATCTGTCGAGGCTCGGTAAGCGTGACAACACCATGGGTTGACTCGATCTTTCACTGACAAAATACCTCACAATCAATGATATCCTCACGTGAGCAGCTCCCACAGGACTACACGAAGGACGGATAAGGAAGGATATTTTCCTCTACCTCTCATTTTAATTGCACTCTAGCTGACTCACACAGTGTACTTGTAAATAAACCCTTTAAATAACTTTATTTGTAGAGTGGAAAAGTGGGGATTCCAGCGATACGGTGAAGGTAGGTTGAAGCAAAAGCCTCGGAGCCAGCGATACTTCGAACAGAGCTTGTTCTTCAACTGGGCTATAGGGGGCATTGGTAGGCGATCCTAGGCCCAGTCACTGTTCCAAATATCGTCGCCTCCCGACTTAAGGCAAAAATTGGGGGGGGGGGGGGGGTAGGAGGCGGCACGGTGGACACGGTCGTAGCAAACTATGATCCCGAATGACATCGTTATCCCCTGTGGCTGGCTGAAAACGAGAGGCTGTTGGCTTTTTGTGACGCTTATGTAGTTAGTTTAACTGTCACAAAGGGGCGTACCCCGTGCTTTCCACAAAGCAGGAGTGGTAACGGTGGCTAGAGTAGAGGAAGGGGACAGAGAGAGACGTCGATTTTCAGGGTTTTACTCTATCAAGACTAAGCGAAGAATGATCCTTAGCACGGGGATTTCGTGCACGATAATAAGGCCCTAGACTGCTCCATCGTCGTTCTGAACAACGGTACCATACCAGGTACGTCAGCAGATGAAGGGAAAGGGAGTGGCCCCTCCCTTTCATATCGAGATATCAGTAAGGTGGGTGATACTCTCTCGTAAGGCATATTATTACGTATGAAGGGAATTGCCTCAGGACGTGAGCCGCCGATATTTCGAACAGAGACTGTTCTTCTTCTGGGAACCGCCCTCATCATTGGTATGGTGTTTAAAGGAGTACAGAGGGCCATCCAAAAAAATTTCAGGTTAAGACTTGTGATGAAAGTGTGTGTGTCATTTTACCGAGTAGCGCGAAAGGCTTTGATGTGTGCAATTTGTTTACCACAAACACACAAAAAATCACATAAACATGGCTCCACGCGTTCACCCTTAACACGCCACTCCGGGTATATCAAGGAGGAGAAGGTATGATGCACGTCACCGATGACGTTACAGGGAGAACTCGTTCTGGTTTGCCGGTCAGTGGGGTCAGCGCCGTTAACCAGTTTTGCCAGTTCTCCCGGAGAATTGGGGATAGAAGGAGCAGCTGAATCGTGACCGAGCCAGGAGCAATGCTTTTTCAGAACCCCGAACAGCGGAGTAGCAGACAACATTTCTCTGAACCAATCAGTGCGTGTGATTCTTGTAGCGTCAGCGCGAGGTCGCAGGTGGTACTGCTCTCCACCTCCGTTGCGCGCTCTCCACCTCGCTTTTTGCGGCGTACATTAAATTCAACTTCTGCGATAATTATGACTCTGTGCTATGAATTACTTTGCATGGTGCATCTTACTGGCCTACTAACAGTTTTATAGGAAGGAAACGGTGTTTAAAATGACTTCTGGGCTACTTTAAAGGGTTATGTATCACGTGTTAAAGGTTCATGCGAATTGTGGGTCAACAGCCCGGATAGAATAGGAGGGAAAAGGTCTGGGCGCATTTTATTTGTGAAGTGTTTCTAGGGTACGTGATTTGCATGTTCATCGCCATTAATTTTGATCACTGTAGGTCACGCTGTTTCAGTGAGAAGATTTTGTTAATTGGGACGACTATATTTACCAGTGGCATCACTACCCCTCTGACACCAAACATAACCTAAGTATGGCTATGAAGCCCCGTTTTTAGAGTGTGAGGGGCTTAGGCTTTGCTTACTAAGGTCAAGCAAATTAGCAGACTGGGAGGTGGTGGGTTTGAACCGTACCCCCAGCTGTGCTGTCTGAGGCTCCCCCTGCAGTCTTAGAAATTATCTTCGCTGCATAGCATGCTTCTAGCCAATCATAATCTCGAATGATATCGTTTTTTTGTGACAATATCGCCTTTTTTGTGATATCGCCTTTTTTGTGACAATTATGTACAGTATAAGTGTCATCAAAAAGGCGTACGCCTCTAGTTTTCAACAAGTCAGGGCAGATAAGGATATCATTCGAGATGATGATTGACTAGCAGCGTGCTGTGCCATGAATTTCATTTTTAAGAGTGTGGGTTTCCAGGCGGTTGTCTGCATAGCCACTCCTGAAATCGACGCAGGACCCATACTGGGTCCTCAGCTCCTTCCCGATGCCTAATGCCCCTTCTCCGTGTGACCACACCTGCACGGCGCTCATAGCCACAGTTGCTTCGCTGAGCTATTAGGGAGTAAAAACCTTTTAGACAGAATTACAACAAAGATGTTGCCATTTATTTGACGCAGGACCTTGGCTCGGACATCTCGCCAATACTGGCAACGACCGGCTTACATTTTAACTTTCGACGGTCATCATTTCAATATCTGCTATCATATCGCATCATCTCATCTTTTAAAAATAAAGCTGTTGTTGTTGGCTATAGAGTGACGCCACATGAGTAAGGCCCACAACGGCAAGCCAGTCTCGACACCACCACCAGTTTTAGAGCGTGCTTGTAACAGATTTAGATTTGCTGTAACAGGATATATGCTCGACACAGTAAGGAACCGGATGACTGGCTCGATAAACGTGTCCTACATTGATAGCCTTCAGTTTTGAAATCCCCAGTAATGAGAGCGACGTTACGTCTTGCACGTTCAAGGCAGGAAATAATATCTCTGTTGTACTAGCTATGCTGTGCTGCTATGCATTCAAGTGTGCAGCACGTTACAGCAGTATCAGAAATCGGTAAATCAGGAAGTTGAGGCACCCTCGCACCCAAGAGCGACGAGAGTAACAATCACGGTACGTTGAATATAGCGTGAAATGGTCAAGTAAACCCGTTACGTTCGGCAAGTGATGCAGGTGCGACGGCTGGCGTCACTACCATATTCGTAGCGTCTTAAAGTGATCTCCGTCAAATCTCCGCCTTAACTCACTTAAGGTGAAGCCACGGGTCAAGAAGTCCCCAGCCCATCCTGCCCTCCGGAACAAAGATGCGAAAGAAGCTGTGCATGAATGCCTGCGCAGTGTGCACACCAATCCAAAAGACGCCTTCTCTGCTGCAATACAAGAGCTTCCCAACAACAACAAATAACTGATGATGATGCAGTCGGATGGTGACAGATCTGTATTTAAAAGCACGGGGACTACGTAGAAATATGATACATTGTTTCCCAGAACATTAAGTTGCAATGTTGATCAAGGAATTATTTAAGGGAAATTATTGGACCCCCAGTACATATACTATAGTACACGCACGCACGAACGAACGAAAAAGAGTGATGTGATGGGTCATTCACAAGTGTGCACATATGTAGAGAAAGCGGAGCATCCATATCATTCAATTTTATGTCTGTTGACATAGTTTCAGAATTAATACCGAGCTCGCCATAAACCGCCGAGTTTAGCATTTGTTCGACATTCATCGACTACTGAAACAGCTACAACGTATCTGGTCGTTTAAGGAAGTGATCGCAACACACGCCCTCTCCACTACGATAATCCATGCGCGTGGAAGCGACGGCTACCACGTCGTCAAATGCTGTACGGCGATCTACGGGGTAGGTCCTTTCATTCATGGTAACTAGCGGACACTTGCTCACAACTCCTTTCACGTTTGTGGCAATTTTCAATCGTAAATTTTATATTTGGTTCATTTAATGACACCATTGTGCTTTATATCTCGCATTTTACGCAACTTGTGAGTGTAGTAACATGTCAGATTCACAACTGTTACTGGAGGGTGGCACCTCACGACATGTCTTAAGTTACTGGTTTACAGCTCCTCTCTGTATACCCGGTGCAGGTAATGTATTACATATTTCACTTCAGTTTGATGAATTCGGGCGACTGCGACATGGCCATTGTCGAGTTGCAGTGTTCTTCCTTCTAACCATGTATCCTATATAATATCTTACTGCACGAAATCAACAGGAATAGTATTGTACACCTATGCCATCTTTGATGACGCTTGTCAGGCTGTGTTGTGACGCTATCAATTCTCACGATCATCTACAAATGGCCCCTCTTTGACCGTCCATACTTCATGTTCACTGTGTCCAAGCAGCTTACATGCTTCATCGTCTGTGTGATCAGGTTCTTTTCTAACGAAGCATCAACCTGAGAGACCATGAGGCTTCTGGCTGTCACGTTTCTATTGGGTGCGCTCACGAGTAAGTGCTTTCAGTGTAGATCTGCACTCGGAATGGCTGTATAGTCTTAGGCAGACTTGTGCCCGTTACCAAAAAAATAGGAACTAAATACCGTTACCCGTTACTTCAGAAAAAAGTAACTAAATACGTTACTCGTTACCAACATACAAAAGTAACGAGTTCTCGTTACTCACAGGTAACGAGTTACTTTTTCGTTACCGCCGCATAGTTAAAGGAGCCAACAAACATGCCGTCACTTGCCTTCAACTCATTATTAATGAGAAAATGCACTTCACAAGAAGCTGATACTCGAAATTTACATCAGTGATGTTCGTTCCCTTTCGTGTGATGACATCGGCTGCCGAAGTGGGGGTGATCGGAGGTTATGAAAACACAAGAAAAGACACCGGTTTCCGTGCCACCGATCACCAACGGTTCCCAAAAACAGACGAGGGGCTGCGTCATAATTTAGGGCTCTCAGAAGCTTAGCAAAGACAAGAAAAGGCTAGAAGTCGAAACGCGTTTTTTGTAGCCATAGCACAATTGGTACCCATCCTTGGGAAGGAGTGATGGTCGGAGGTTACGGAAACAAGAGAAAAGACAAGGGCCTTCGTTTAAGACGATTCAGCATGTCAACAACACATCCAACGAGGGACTGCAATAATACTTTGAGTCACACGTGGTCGTGGGTCACGCAGGTCCACGCATTGCGCCACACGGAGTGCCGAAATGTGCTCCCCCGCGCTGAAGAAAAGGAACGAGTAACGTCAGTAACGAGTTACCAATTTTTGTAACTGATTCCGTTACTATTACCATTTTTTAAAAAGTAACTGAATCGTTAGTTCGTTACTAAAAAAAGTAACCGTTACCAAGTAACGAGTTACTTGTAACGAGTTAGGCACAACTCTGGTCTTAGGTGATACTATGTGGGTTACTTGAAGCTTGTAGTGTTCAGAATGAGAGTTTTGGAAATTTTCTCACTTTCTCACCCTTCCTCGTTTGTGTGCAGTATATTAGAAACACAGTCAACAACATTTCGTTAGCGTCATGGTTAACCACCGGGTAACGCTGGGCCGTATCATAATTTACCCTAACGCTAAATAACGTTGTTCTGTCTTGTAGCGGTTGTTCATTCCGCGTGCGATGAGGGCCTCGCTCGGATGGTCTTGGTGGACTGCGCAACCGAAGCAACACAGCTGAAGCCGGAATTTGCGAAAGCTGGGTACTGGACGCAAGTGGACACATCTGATGTGTCCCAAGTGAGGAGTGCATGCTGGTATGAAACCGCTTCGTACAACAGTATAAACGTTCGTACGTGAAGTGAACGTGTAAAAGAGGAGGAGAGGAAAGAGACGACCAGAGATAACAATCTGCGATCTTCGTAAATCTCTCTGATCTCGCCAAATTGCAAAACGCTACTAAAGGGACGGTCGCAACCGGACACCCATCTATGAAACCGATACCACTTTGTTCGGCATCGACCAACAGTCTACCGGAATTACCGAAATACCGAAAACAATCTGCCATTCATTGACAGAACGCGCAATTCTGTGTGTCTAGATATGTGTTTGCCGAGCGATCTGATTACCACATAGCGCGACATAGCGCTTGTGGCGCTCTTGTGCCCCATAAATAAGGCACAGCTGCCATGAGCATCTTTCCCATCACCCAAAGTGCGGCTGCTTTAGCCTGTAAGCTGACTGTTGGAATTCGCCTTCAACATTTCCTTCCTTAGCTGTCAAAGACACCACCACCATTAATGCACCGCGGGCGTGCCTTCAAGTCCCATTAGCTCACGCGAGGGATGCTGTACAATGATGTGCTTAAATTAACAAGTGCACTTGTTGACTTTATAGGAAGTGTGTCTGCTTTTTTAAGATCTGAGTCAGTATAGCTTGAAGAACAACAAATATATTATAGAGTTCGTGGTCAACTTTCAGGCTATCTCCCGAACTATGCACAAGGGCTTCTCGAGTAACGTCTACAAACCTAGTGATTAACCCCTTGTTCATATATCACTCTACGGTCGGAGTAGGACACGTGTCGCACATGTAATCGTTTGATCGGGCCGAGAAAAAAAAAAAAAGGAAGGAAAGGTAGCTGCGACGAAATTGTAATGATTTCATTGCCAAACTCCGCTTTATTCTTTCTTCCCTTATACATTACATGTTGTTACAGTACGTTGCATTGCATATATGTCGGTGAAATAGTCTTGATGCGATTTCCAGCGTTCAGAAGGCATTAACGAGGTGCCTCAGACAGAAACTCACCGGGGAGTGTGCATCGCTTAGTGAAGCCATGATCAAGAAGATGCGAGCACAAAGGAAAGAGACTCTGCGTAACCGCTGGAAGTGTGACGTTTTCACACGCTACTGTTGAGGAGCAGGATGTTTGCCCCCACCAGGGCTCAAAGTGTCAGGACGCATCCAAAAAGTATGCTGATCCCTGCACACTGGAAATAAATTTGTTCAGTCCGCATAAATATTTCTGCGTTTATTCCATGCACGTGGCGGGTTTCTTTTCGTGGAATTCATTTCTACATTGCCTGGTTCTACTCTGGTGACTCCGCCTATAAAACAACGCCGTGAAGCGAGCGTCATGATAGCTGTATATTTATCCGCTTTGGAATCTGTGAAACCTGAACTCCGACGCTTTATTAGGAAGATATTCATTGAATACACGAAGACACATTTGCCACAGGCAGCGGGTATGTTCTTATGACTTAGCTACACAGTTTGGAAAGTATAAGACAAAGAAGCGTCTTCACACGATATAGGATGGCATGTATGTTTTATTTCATTTTCTGTGCGCAGTGCTTACTGCTTCCACAACGGCGCGACTTTTCACGCGTCATCATCCATCATTCATTGTGCGTCATCACTTAAGTCTCTTTGATTATCGCTTTACTTACTTACCTTCATCTCTAATTAAACTGGTGTAGCCGGCCTATTTTATTTTTCCATGCACCAAATCAAATCAAACCAAGGCTTTGAAAAGCGCAGCACACGGACTCCCATCGAACGGTCACAAGGTCACCTCTCACCTACTAAAAACGGCATGTTCTGTAGCGGACGCTGGACGACGACAACGACGACAACGATGGCCACGCGCGCGTGGAGCACCCGCTTCTCATTTCCACCGGCGCGGCCATGGAGATAGGCCACCGTTATCGCCTCTCCGTGGCATACCATCATCGCCGGTCGGGACTCATGTAGAGGAAGACCATCGTCCTCTACATTTGGTGACCCGGACGAAGAACATCACGTCCGGAGCAATTCGGCCCTTCACCACCCCAAGTTTGTGACGACGCCATCGAGCAGCACTACCTCCGGCACACACGGCCCGCCTTCACTCCTACCGCATCTCGGTACTCTTCACTCCTCTTCTCACCTTTCTCACTGCCGGCCGCGACATTAGAGCCTTGCGCTCACCTGCCGGTTGCGGCAGTCGCGGCAGCCGACGCCTTGGCACGCTTCACACCCGTCTCGGCACCTCACTCACCCCACCTGGGACTCTCGAGCTCCGGCTCCCGTGCCGGTCGCGGCACCCCAGGACCACGACACCGAGCGCCTCACTCTCTCTCTCTCGTCTCTACCTGACGGATCGTTGTTCCCGTCCTCACCATCTGTGAAATGCCGCCAACGTGTGCCGTGCCCCTGTTCGACCACACGTCACCACGTCTGCACGTCTACCACGGTCGCCCTCAACTGCAGCTTTTCCCAGACGCGTTACCTGGACTCCAGCTCTTGCGATGCGTCCGCAGCGCATCTGACTGCCGGGGGACCCCTGTAGCGGACGCTGGACGACGACAACGATGGCCACGCGCGTGGAGCACCCGCTTCTCAGTTCCACCGGCGCGGCCATGGAGATAGGCCACCGTTACCGCCTCTCCGTGGCATACCATCATCGCCGGTCGGGACTCATGTAGAGGAAGACTCTACATGTTCTACATCAGGTTATTCCACTGTTCTACTTACTTACCATTGTTCGTCCGCGAGAATTGTAATATCTGGTCCCGACCAATAGCGAGTTTTAGTGAATCCTTTTTGCTCGAATCGTTCCCGAACCGTATCGCTGGGAACCAATGAGAAGGGGGACTGACTAAGAATAGAATCCTCTGATTGGGCAGCGACAAAACCGTTCGCGAACCGTTCGAGTGATTCACGAAAACTCCTTAATGTCCGTGATCGGTTGCGTTCCTGAAGACACGTGGAGCCTTTGTACCTTACGTGGACTTAGGTCCGTTCTCTGCTGGATGCGCTCAAGTAACACATCTGGTACGTTTTTGTAGCCTTTCTCATCCTGATTTTTCAGCGTAATGAGGCTGTCTCGTTGCTTCCCGATGAAACAGAATTATATCTGTACCTGTAAAGGTGCAATATTTGTCCGTAAGGTTACGCCAGCTGAGGATTGTTCGTACACGCAAGGGTGTAGGTCAGACAACGGGCTTTTCCGAACGTATTTGCCAGGTCACGCTCACAACCACGGACAGAAATCGAGGTGGGCAACGGCACAGTGGGATATTCTGGACAAGAAGAAAAAAAAACGAAAACGAGAACTTCATTTTGATTATAATGAGTGGGGTGTTCTATCACAGCAGGGGCTACTCTACCGCATCCCGCGCTGTAATATGGTGAATATGTAATAATCAGCTTCACAGTGAAACCGAACTCCCAGTGTCCAAAAAGGTGAGCAATACTTTTGCGGCATGGCGTAGGTGAGCTGTATTCGACTATAGACCAAGTCATAGTATGCTACACTATAGTACGATTGTCCAGACGATTGTCATAGTGACATAGAGCGCGCATAGCTGATTTTACAGATATAGTAAGTGTCTACTCGTCATAAACTGGCACTAGTTTGACTAGTACGGGACTAGTTCGGTAGCACGGTTAATGCAGAAGAACGTGTTTGGGATCTCCCAACCTTGGACAGTAAGCCTCTCGCGTAAATGACAGCTCTCAACTGAGGAGTAAGAGTGACATTGAGTAGCATCCGATCAATCAATGCACATCCTGGCGTGATCGAGATATTTCGTATCATTCAGAGAGCGAGCGTTGGATCCATTCATGCAAGCATAGACGTCCAACGAAAGTCAGTTGGCACTGGCGCGAGGCCATGGCTTCCATTAAGCGTCTAAGAATGAGCTGACCGGTCGTTTCTTAGCTGTGCAAAACAAGTACAGCCACTAGAGACACTCGTACGTTCCTGCAACACGCTATGCCTGCTCATTCTCTGCGGCACCACAGTAGGCTTCAGCCCGCTGGACAAGTACCCTGTAGCTAGTAACATGAGTACTGAGCACACTGAAGTCACGTCTGCGCTGACACGATTCCTTCAGGAAGCTAAACTCTTGGGTACTCTGATACCTCCTATACGACTGTCTGTACGATGATTACTGAAGGAGCTGCCTTTTTCTGTATTTCTTAATTATCTGTGTCCCAATTTCAGCATCTTACTTTTTGTTTGTTTGTGTTTGCTTTTGGGAATAGCAAGCCTACATCATGGCTAACCTTTCCCTTCTTTACTTTTTCTATCAGCATTAAAACATATCCCCCATCCCAGTAACACTTATCATGCAGTGGATCAACTGGGTTCAAGTACACCTCGAGCTCCACAACAAAGGAATGGAAACTATTGGCGTCCCCAGTGCCTTTCCTACTGCTTCCGATTCAAATTCTTCGTACTGCAGGATAAGAAAAAGAATGCATGGCTCACACTGCTGCGTTTCATTGCGTACGGATATGGACGAATGTTGGTTGCCGTGACAACAAACGCGTGGAAAGTAAGAATTCGTCCGAACTGAACTTTTTTCTGACGCGCGCACCCACCCGCAAGCAGAGAACGAATCTCCACGCTCCGCGCATACATGTGGAGGCACTTCTCTGTGCGAGATGTCTTCCAACCTGGTTGCTGTAAAGCGAGTGAAAATTCAATAAAAACGTGCAGGATTCCACTTTCGTTCGAACTAAGAGCAGTTCTCTGTCATGCCGTACATATCATGAAAAAAGAAAAAGAGAGAAGAAAGAAGTCTTGCCGCAGAAACGCTTTATGGTCGAAGACGCGAAGGACCCGAATTGCCAGACACTTGCCGTGCCCGCGTGTATGCAAACAGTCCAGTTGATCGCATGTGCATCCGCGCGCAAAGAAACACGGTAGCTTGAAGTATATGTGCGTGCTCCAATGTATAAATAGCGAGTTTTAGTAAATCGGAAGAACTCTGCGAGCACTTTTCGATAAAGGAGAGATATCAAATCCAAGCTTAGCACTGTGATGTCACTAGCTCCAAAGAAACACGGCGATTGGCTTATCATGTTTTCGGAACCGTTATCGTGAACACCTTCCGAGCTCTCTAATGTCGAAAGACAAAGTCCAATTAGTCCCAATTATATTTATTATTATTAAAGTTCATCACGCGATCAAACGTGGTGAGTGCTCTCACGTGTCCAAACAGCTATACGAGACCAACGTCATTTACATGCAGAGTGAAGGACAACAATTCGGCTTTTATCTTCTTAACTGTACACTTTAACAAACCGACTCATGCTACCAAGGCGCGTAACTTCTACGACGCTAGGCCGTTGCGTATTCGAAACTCTTAAGCTTTCGGCCTGCTACAGATCCTATGCAAACCAATTTGGAATATTTCTACACTTGGCAGCACATGATAGGAGCGCAAACTCGCACGTAAGAAATGCCATTATCTTCTGACCTCGTTTAAATTTCCGTCAGTGAGTCCTGCTTCCGCTACTCAGCTTCCTAAAAGAAAACAAGCCATGGCCTTCGATGCAAGTCTGAGTTCTGTTCCTGATACACTTACAGCTGTCATTGATAGTGGTGGGTACAACCAAGGACGTTTAAATCGTTCTGGGAAAGGCACAGCACCATAACCGGCTAACATGCATGAGTCTTGAATTCAGGGTGGGACATAGGAAAATACGTTAGTGTAATCCAGAGATGAGGAAGTTACTCGACAAACAGGAACCCATTACTAGTTAAGTTACTATGCCCCCCCCCAAAAAAAAAAATAATAATAAAATAAGATAAAAAAACTACCAAAGAAGTTACAGGTAATGGAAATGAACTTTAAGTTTCGAAGGTACTTTGGAAAACTAACTAGTTACTGTCAAGTTACTTAATACCTTATATACAATCTTTTGTTCGTGACGTTTCTATAATTAATTTACATCTCGATATCACAATTGACGGCACAAGTCGTTTCGTAATAGTTTTGATATACGAAACTTGTACAGTGCTGGACAAAAGTTCACGCTCAAAACACGCTCCGGCCACGACATACTGCTTCAGTGGATTCCTGGACATGTTGGCATACGGGGTAATGAAGCTGCAGATGAGATGGCAGATATACCGCACCTATCGTCAACGGAACACATGGTGACATATTCCTCGTCAGATGTGAAGCACATGTTAAAATTGCTGACAGAAGACATATGCAGAAGGCAATGGTTACAAGTCGACAGGCGGTCATCCTTGCTTCATCAGATTGACCCGGAGCTGAAATTCCGTGTTCCGTCCAGCATACCGCGACCTATACAAACACTTTTGCTTCGGTTTCGCTTTAACGTTCCGTATGGTCAACAGTTTCTCCATAAAGTCGGCACGGCTAGTTCAGCAAACTGTCCAGTGTGTGCATCTGTGGAAAACACGGAACACATCCTTATGCACTGCCCAAGATATGCATCCCAAAGGGCTACATTGAAGTCTGCTCTAGACCGCTTGGACAATAGAACCTTCGATATAGTCAAGGTGCTGGGTGCACGGGAAACCGGGAAGAGAGATGCGGCGTTGTCAGCGCTTATCCATTTCATAGTGAGCAGTGAGACGGAATCTGTATTTTAGGACTGCATTCTAGGCATGTGTCGTCGAGTTCCCCGTTCCTGTTAGTTTCTTGCAATTCAGTTCACTTCAAGGGGATATACCTACGCATGTGCACGTGGAGTTCGGTGACTGGGCTGGGTGATGTCTTTCCATTTTTGCCTTTTCACCTTTTCAGTTTTCTTTCATTTCATTTCCTTTGTGGGAGTAGCAGAATTCGTCATTGACGAATTCGATATCTTCCGTTTTTTTTCTATAATCAAAGTCAAACTCACGCTCCGCGTTCCTTCCTCAGAGTGACGCTCTAGGAGTGAATGATACCCTACGGACTTACAAACAGGTGGCTGGGTTACATAGGCACATGTCTGTAAGTCAGTGCGGCTGCTAGGGTGTCGCTCTGAGGAAGGAATGCTCCAGAGCGTGTTCCGTAAACTTCTGTCCAGTACTGTACAGCTTGGGATAAAAGGTAATTGAACATCGCGGTGTCGCGTTTCTCTAATAGAGCGACACGCGAGCAGCACAGAGGAGCGGACACAAATACTGGGAAATGAATAATATAACCGGTCACCCGTTTATTATTCGATCTCTTCCTGATATCTAGCAGGAGGTCGCCTAGCTGAGGGTATGCGCCGCTGCCGTGTTCCGTAAACTTTTGTCCAAAGCTATACCAGTATTTGATATCGCGAAAGAAGCGTGCGTATCTCGTAGTAAGGTTCTCCAACGGCGCACAGAGGTGGCATTTAAAGTTTCGGTTCCGTGAGTTGTCCTCTACGCACATTTCGTAGAGCGGCACCATGTTTTAATCTTGCTACACAGCGCCCTGTGTCATTATAAATACACTGCTCGTCGCTATGACGAAGCCGACACCTGAGTTTCCTAATGCACGGCCAACACATAAGCTGTAGCGTTACTGCGCAACAACAAAAGAGCGGAGTCAGACGCGCTGTGCACGTACTATACCGCCGAGCACGTGCCGTTGTCTCATTAGTTGTTTGCAGACCAGAATCGAACAAAAGGAACTTGATTTTTTTTTTAATTCCGTGTTAGCGCCGCGAAGCAACTGTGGCTATGAGCGGCGTACAGACGTGGACAGATAGAGAGAGGACAACAGGAAGAAGTGGGGGACAGGGGGTTAGTATGCGTCCTGGGCCGACTTCAGGGGGAACTGTGCCGACATTCGTCTGGAAAGTCTTCGGAAAACCCAGGGAAAACCTCAGACAGCACAGCCGGTGACAGGATTCGAACCCGTGTCACCTCCCAGTCTCGGCGTGGAAAGCGATCATCTTAACCACTACGCCACGGGAGCTGGTAAAAGGAACTTGTAATCCCACGTTACTTTCAAAAACTTAGCTAAAAAGGAACGAGTTCTTCAAGGAGTTGCTGAAGTTCAAAAGCGCTAGAGACAGCTTGTAACCACTTACCGCAACACCGGTGTAATCATTGTCGTTTTCCTTCAGTTGGCATAACTAACCATCGGTCATGTGACCTGGTGCTCTGAAATGCTCATTGGCATGTCACGCAAATGTTTGCTGCGCTGTTTAGCGCTTTGCCCTCTTGAATTTTTCGTTGGTATGCCAACAGTTGCAAGTGTCCGAAGTGTATTGAAAATGTCTCACTCTCGAATTTTCGACCATCCCAATAAACGTTACTACAAAATGCCCATTGCGATCGCGAACGTGGCACTTTCAGTTCACACTGTCTTCCAACATAGCTCATGCCAATAGCAAAATGGTGTCCATGAAGAGGAACATGCTGCGCTTGCACACCACTCCTGTTTGGGTACCATCGAGATACGGCGTAAGCGGTACTTCCATCGCTAACACTAAAAAGGATTATTTCAAATACACACAAGCTCGTTACAGTGGTGCGATGCCTAGCAAGCTACCAACTAAAACTGGTGTACTGATCTGGATAGACGGCTCTCGTAATGAGTGCATATTTCTCCGTTTTTTTTATTTTTCTTCTCAACTCAACTGCGAGATTCTAACTCCTCTTTCTTTGTGTATATTGAGCTCGTGGACTACGGTGTGCATTCTGACCGGCGTCGGAAGCAACACACGCTACACGTAACCAAAATTCTAACTCCTAGAATATATGCAGAGTAAAAGTGATATTCGAGGTATGTTAACCCTGGTTGCTTTATTGGAGTGAACGACTATTGTTGGTCGTCATTGCTTCTACCAAACAACAACAACGACTTTATTTTGGTGATGATAATGATGATGGGGGTGTTTCGTCGCCACTGCCGATACTCATTTCATGTTGTAACTGGATGAGGATATATTGATGAGCTTCACAGTGAGGACCGATGTCCTCTAGCGTCCAGAAAGGTTAGGAGTGCTTTTAGGCCCCTGCTTTAGTGAGCAGGCTTTGACAGTGGACTGAACAATGTGATCATAATAATAGGGCGAGAGTGAAGATGATTCAAAGGCACTGTGGCTCAGAAAAAGTTGGTAGTGCGGGTACTACAGGATTTTCCAGGTCAGTGTCCGCATCTTGGAGTGTCCACTTTTCGCAAGCGGAACGCCACTGAGGAGGACAAGCTGCATTGAGTGGCATCCAATGAAATGCAGTATCTTGACGAAAAATATTTCTTGGCATTCTGCAGGTGAGCGTCCGATGAAATGTTGAAAACATATATAGATGTTGAGGGAATGCAAGCCACCGGTGCCATTAAGCTTCGAAGGATGGAACGACGAAGATGGAACGAACAAAGGATGGAACGACGGTCACCTCTCAGCGGTGCACCATTCATCAGATCACGTCTCATCTCTCGTCCGCCTGCTAAAGGATAGGACTGCTTATGCGGCGCGGTCAACCTGCTGATTTCCCACGACCCCACAGTGTTTCCGAACTCACTGTAGGTGTAGCCTCTGGGGTAGTTTATACACTTTGCGGTAGGCCATTAGCACGTCCATCGACACCGGGGCAGACAATCCTTGTATGTCTGTGTTCTGAGTTGCTTGAAGCTCAGATTTCAGGTTTGTGAACACTGTTGACACTCGATAGCGAAGATTGCAATCGAAAAATAGTGAGCAACGCAGTGCAGGAAATAGCGTCCATGTGGGTAGCCTTGTGAGCATTGTAGTGAACGTTGTACGTGTATTATGTGGTTATACGTGTTTTCTTTTCGTTTATGTTTTTTTAATATTCCTTCTGGGGCTCCTTGCCGCCTTCTCCATTGACCTCCAGCAAACAGCCCGCGTTTCTACATGCGATACTGCACGATACAGAATGATACATACACTGTTAAAACAGAACTTCACCACATAACAAGTTTCTAGTCAATCATTATTTTAAATGACATCATTCTTTCTCCTGACTACGCTAGACATGTATTTATTGAATACTTTGCATGTTCCATAATGTCCGCAAAGAGGTGTACGCTTCGTAAATGAAAAAAATGGCTAGGAAGCAAGCGATTTGGTGAAGATGATGCATAATGTAAAAATACTTCGTGTTGTGTCTGTCGCTTCGCGTTCCGTAGTCTCGGGGTTTTACATTATGCGTACGCTTCGTGTTTTCAACAAGTCAGTGGACAGGACGATAACATTCTATACGACAGTTGGCTGCCCGTGGTGTACGTGGGGGGAGTTCTGTTCTAGCAGTGATAGTGTATCGCCACGTTCCCCTAGGCTCGACGCATGAGCATAGCCTATTAAGCACGCCCACACTGCACATATACATATAAATACGTGTACAGCAGTCTTATTGCCAACATATAGCGATAAAAGCTCTCTCAAGCGTTTCATTCGGTAAGTTGCTCGATGCTCGAAGGGCATTAAGACAAGCCTCTCTCGTGTAGACTCCCGAGCCTTCGACATCACGAAACTGTGAGGTCCTCCATCGCCCGACAATGCGCTAAGGGCACTTGAAGACTTTTTGCATGCAACCGGGCTTATAGACATCCTATGACACGGTGAATGTGTGATGTGTCCTGTGTGTGCCCCCGGCGATTCCGCCACTTTACTCTCACTTGGACGCAGCTCTTAAACTTTTGGCCTACATGTTGAACTCCATTATCATCTCTGTTCGTCTCTGGACATCATCCCTTTGTGTTTTCATCATCTCATCATCGGTTTGAACTTTCTGTATTAAGTGTACTGGGGTAGCCAGTTTGACTTCGTCGAAACCCACATCATCATTTTTTTCTTTATTCACATCACATCACATCACATCGGTAAGTTGACGCGCTTCCTCCAACTGCTCGGGGATTGTAAGCCTGCGTTAACGTTCTGCCCTGAGTAGCCTTGACTTGCGTTAAGTTATCGTACTAAAACTGTTTTTAACTAGGTTGATCACATTACGTGCAATAAGTGTGGTGATGTTTGAACCTTCATATTTTGTCTTGTTTTTGTACTAGACACCTCAGCAAACAAAGCCTCGTTCCGGAAGATTAAGGTGGTCGCAATAGCGTTCCTGCTTTGTGCCTTTGTCGGTATGTTCAGCCAGTAGTTAGTTCTCAGTAACAAACCATGCATGGGTAGTATGAGAATTGCTTTCGTCTATGGTCTTGTGATGTCAAGGAGATTGGAAGCTACGTTTAGCGATTGAATGCCCAACGATTTCGAAACGGTTACTCGTAGGAAAATGCAAATTTAAAACTGTAATTACAAAGAGCTATATATGTTCCAATCCCTGAACTTGATCCACGGCCCCTCCACCAGTGCGGTGAAAGACGTATACTGACAAATGGTACCGTGAATTGCTTCATGTTTCCAAAAGTATCGATAATGCACAGTTGCTGTCAGACTTCACTGTAATGCGCGAGCATGTGGCCTGCGCAAACCCCACCGCGAACTGTTAGCCTGTAGGTTTGAGATGCGTGACGTACACTGCCTCACTACGCCGGCATCGCATGCGCGGTTGGGCGTTTATCATATCTACAATCAGTAGAGAGTTTTAGCACAACGTACGCTATCACGACGCACGCAAAGTACGTCGCAAAGTCGCAACGTACGCAAAGGCGATAGAGTACAATGCACTAAAACTCTCTAGTATCTCCTTCGCACTCACGCTCACCACCGGCTATATGCTGCATGCGTGCTGCTATCTAACCTCGAACGGTCCGCTGTGCTGGTGCCTATACGCAGGCCACACGTCGGCTCGTTGCGGTTGAGTCTAGCGGCGCCTGTCCCAGGTCCCAGGCATAGTCCCCAATAGTCCCAGGCAGCACTGTGTTGGAAACACTACAGACAAGGTTGTAACACCAAGGCGTGTATCTCTTATGAGCACGAAATCAGCAGTGCAACATCGCTCTCTTGATGTTTGAAAGGGATCTATTGCATGTTGTCAGAGCTTTGCGTATTGGTACGCGTTAGACCTTGAATGCGGAAACTAAATCCGTGAATGAGTCTCCTTACGTGTTTAAATGCGGAAACTAAGTCCGTGAATGAATGTCCGGACGTGTTTTGCTTTGCAATGTCTGTACAATGCGAATGCGGAGAACTACAAGTTCTCGGCGTTACTTTCAATTGCTACTTCGAAACGCAGAAGGAACTTGAACGTCAGGGCATGCCTGGCGACATTGAGAAGTTGGACCTTTCAAATAACGATCATGTCAAGGGTGCATGCTAGTGCATTCGGTACCGTGGGACCAGTAGTGCTGTGTGAGCTTCAGTAAACGGGAAAAGGATGGCGGCCCACTTGGAGCGCACAAACATAGTTCAAGCATCTGTTGTTCAAGTGCCAACAAGTGTAGAAGCTGGGAGCAATCGACAAATTTCAAGATGAGTCTCGCACTAAATGCAGTGCAAGCACTGCAGAACGTCGTTAGCTAAAGCACCCATATCGACTTTAAAACCCAGAAGAGGCAGCCCCCAAGACATCGTCGACCTGTGGAGATATAATGGATGAGGCAGTTCAACTGAAGCCGTAGAAGCTCAGTCGCGTTTCTCCTTTCGGTTCTTTTGAGTTGTGTGCGCTTCCTTTTTCAAGTTTGCCAAAATTTATAGCGCTATTAGTATGTTCAAACCTGCCCAATTCTTTACACTTACTCTTTTATAGTGGGGCTACTCGCGGAAATAGGGGCAGCAATAACATTATATGAGAAACGAAAGCGTGCCATTTACTGCTCCTTTTTGAGCTTTGTAATTCTGTATTCTGTAAAACTTCTCTAACTTGGACTGCCGATGTGGCACCATCTAGGGGAAATTCGTGGGCTGTAAGAATTCTGGTGCTGACCCCCCCCCCCCCCCCCCTCTCTCTCTCTCCTCTGTGTGGCTCCGTATGGATGTTCTCCGTCCTGTAAGGGATTCTGCATTCTGAGATTCCGGCCATTGCACATACATTGAGAGTTATGAGTAGCAGTGTATAGGGCGTACTCATGTACGTTTATTGTTGGTGCGGTAAAGCTTCGCAATGCGAACATTTTTGCCCCCTATTTGTCCACTGGACGTGCCTTGCACTGGATCGCCACATTTTCTCTATGTTCGGTGCCCGTTAAAGAACCCTCAGCCAACCGTTGGAGCGCGACGAATACGGAAGGACGCGGGAGCTGTTAGGCTCACGTTCCTCGGATCGAAGGCACCAAGACAAATCACCTTTCACCTCCATACTATGCAAGTCCGTGACTTCTTGCCCCGCACCACCCAATGCGGCAAGTGCCTGTGGTACGGTCATGTCGCTGCCTGCTGCACCCGTAAAGGAACGTGCGTCAACTGCGGATCATCCCACGACAGTGCTGAATGTCCAGGTACCGAACCGGTCTGTGGAAACTGTAGAGGTGGCCACCCCGCCACTTCAAGGGACTGTCCGAAGTTCAAGGAACAGCGGCGCGTCGCCAGGGAGCGCTCTCGCTCGGACAGCAGTTACAGAGTTGCGCTTGAAAAGGTGCGGAACGTCGAACGCCGGAAAAGCCGAAGGAAAAAGGTAACACCTGGCCGCTCCACCAGAGCTGGCTCGCGCGCATCCGGTAATGCGTCTGGACCAGACCCATGCAAGCAGCCCGCCAAGACAGAGAGCGACTTCCCGCCCCTACCGGGCCACGGTCGCCAGGATGAAGCCCCCAACCCGCCCTCCTGCCCCGCCGCACCCAAGCAGCCCCTTACCCCCAGTGTCCGCACTTACCCGCGGCCCTCCTACTGTGCATCTTGGGATCGATCACACGGCGCGCACGTGCCAACCATCATTCTTCGGGTCCTCTTCGCGGCGCTCAAGGCCATTGTCACCGCCCTCCCTCAATGTACCGCTCTCTCGGAAGTCCAGTTGATCCTGAACCTCGAAAGCGAAATCGACTCACTCCTCCAAGTCGGTCTAGGCCGACACTAGGCCCCACCACTCACCACCACGACTCATCGACCACCACTCATCCAGTCCTGCAGTACCAAGAGACGACAATCTTCCAATGAAACGTGAGGAGCCTCCAGCACAAAGTGTCTGACTTTCGCCAGTTTGTTTGGCGCCACAAGTTCCCGTTTTTGTGCATCTCCAAATGTGGAATCACCGAGGCTTTCCGCCTATCGAACTACCTCACTTTTACCTCCAGCTCCCATGGACAGAGATGCCGTGCCGCGCTGTTCGTCCGCTCCGACATCCCTGCCATTAAGCGGCCGGTCCCCACCGTGGGTACTGGGGAGTATGTTTGCTGTTCCGTACATATGGGCGACCTCGTGCTCACGGTGATATCTCTGTACCTGCCTCCTGCTACAGCCTACGACCGCAACGACCTGGCTGCTCTACTCGACAGCGTGCCGTCTCCGTGTCTTCTCTGTGGCGACTTTAATGCCCATAACACCATCTGGGGCAGCACACGTACGGACGCTCGGGGCGCGCGCCTTCCGGCTCTATTCGAGGAACGGGACATCCTTGTTCTGAACGATGGCTCCCCTACGTTCCTTAAGTCCACGTACCTTTCTTCGTGCCTGGACCTCACCGTCGTCTCCTCCCCCATTGCGCGGCTCTTCAGGTGGGGCGTCGACGCCGACTCGCTCGGAGGCGACCACCTGCCGGTCCTGGTTAGCGTACTGGGACCCCTCTCGCCGTGTGAAGAGGACAGGCTGGCAGTACTACAGGTCTACACTCAGGTCCCACGTGGCTGACCATGCTCCGGACAATATGGAGGACTTCTCCCGAGAAGTCGTGTCTGCCGTGGGCGCCGCAACGACAGTCCTCACCTTGCCCTCTAAGTTCACGGCCGTCGACGAGGAATATGAGCGACTCCGTGCCGTACGGCGCCGCGCTGAGCGTCGTGCCCGCCGCACCCGTCTTCCAACCCACATCTGTGAAGCCCGAAACATACAAACGGCAATACAAAGGCGTTTACGCACACTAGCGCGGAATCATTGGAGAAACTTTGCATCATCTTTGTCCCCCCGCACCCCGCTCTCCCGGATATGGACTGTCCTGCACGGCCTCGCAACACCAGTCACCCAGCGACACCCGTTTCGGTCGCTTGCAGTATCCTCTGGACAGCCCGAAGTCCAGGTCGCCGAGGAGTTCTGTTCGCGCTTGACGTCAGCGCCGGCCAACGCCCTTACGTCACCTTGTGATATTCCTATAGCCTTGGAGCCGTCGACGGAGCCATGCTTAGACGCTCCCTTCTCCCTCTTTGAGCTCGAGTCCGCAATAACACAATCACCCATGCACACCTCTCCAGGGACAGACCAGGTCACGTACAAGGCACTCCGCAATCTCCATCGCAGCGGGCGCGAAGCCCTCCTCAAACTCTTTAACGAATCATGGCGTTCAGGATGCGTCCCGCAGCAGTGGAAAACGGCGATGGTGGTTCCCATCCTCAAACCAGGGAAATCCGCTCATAACATCGACTCCTTCAGGCCAATAGCCCTGACAAGCTGCGTCGGAAAGGTTATGGAGCGCATGATATCCTCCCGCCTCAACTGGTACCTCGAGTCCACGATGTTCTTTCCTGAAGCCATGACAGGTTTTCGGCAAGGCAGGTCGTCAATTGACAATGTCATCGACATTGTCTCCAGCACACAGCAAGCACTCTCAGGAGGGAAGCTCACTGTGGCGGCCTTCCTGGACGTGATGAAGGCCTACGACAGCGTCCTCCACAGCACCATCGTCGCTACGCTTCAAGAAGCGAGGGTGGGCAACCGCCCGCTCTCGTGGATACAAGATTTCCTCTGCAACAGGTCCCTATTTATTCGTACTGCCGACGGCGACACCGCTACCTTTGCTGTGCAGCGCGGCATTCCGCAGGGCTGTGTGATCAGTCCCCTCTTCTTTAATGTCATCATGGCCTCCCTCCCTTCGCAAATAAGTACTGATGTCAACGTTACGATCTATGCGGACGACATTTGCATCATCCACCCGCCGGGACGCTATCCAACGCCGCCTACAAGGTGCTCTCAACACCGTAGAGTCCTACCTCTCCAACCGTGATCTCTCCGTGTCCCTATGCAAAACGTCGGGCGTGGCCTCCTCTCGCCGTTCCTTCCAGAATTACCCCCTTCGAGTTGCGGGAGCGCAGCTCAGCTTTGTCCGACAGTGCACATACCTAGGCATAACCATTGACGCAGGGCTATCGTGGTCGCAACATGTCAGGGCCCTGTCTTCCAAAGCCAACATCCTCGCAAATGTGCTGCGCCGCATCTCCGGTGCCTCCTGGGGCCCGTCGTACGCTGACCTCCACCACGTGCACAACTCGCTCACGCTGGGCGCTCTCCGCTACAGCCTCCCGGTCCTGCACGGTGTTGGCCGTACAGGAGAGTGGGAACTCTTAAACATCCAGGCCCGTAGCCTCCGTATCTGCCTCGGTGTCCCAAGGACGTCCGAAACCTTCTCGGTCCTTGCAGAGGCGGGAGAATCCCCGGCCCCCATCATCCGCGACAAGGAGACCCTCCGAACCTACGCGCGCTTCATCACACGGCACCCCCTGCATCACCTGCGAACGATACCGCAGAAGTACCCGGACTCTGCCTTCGGCGACGCCATTCGCAGACTCAACGGGCGCCTTCCGCCTGCACCGGCGGGGTCGTTCGCACCCCCTATGTGGACCTTCGACCGACCCACAACGATAACACGCATCGCCGGCCTCCCTCGCAAGCATGACACACCCACGGGGGTCGCGCGGCAGCTCGCGTTGGAGCACATTTACTCGCTTCATGACCAGCGAGTACCCATATACACCGATGGCTCGGTGATACCAGGCGGGTCGGCAGCAGCCTTCTACGTGCCTCACGCCCACTGCAGCCGTGGGGTCAAACTCCCGTACGAGACTTCATCCACCGAAACCGAAATGATCGCCATTCATGAAGCCCTGAAGTTCATCTCGGCATCCGCTCCCGCACCATGGACCATCTTTACAGACAGAAAGCGGCGCTAGAAGTTTTGTCATCATTCTCGATCCCCCTTGTTCAGGACATTGGCGCGCTCATCGTTCAGTGCCTCAGCCGTCTCGCCCGCGCGGGCCACAGCGTTTGGCTTCAGTGGGTCCCCGGTCACACAGGCCTCCCCGGCAACACATCCGCCGACGCCGCTGCGAAGCTGGCCCATACGTCTGCACCATTGTTATCGGTCCCGCTATCACCCTCGTCATGCCGACTGCACATACGCCGCATGTGCGCCCAGCACACTCGCCTCTTCACTGAGAGCGCCGTCCCAGCCCGCACTTTCCTTCATTCCATCGATCCCAAGATGGAGCTCACCATCCCACTGAACCTCTCTCGAAGGGAGAGCTCACTCCTTCACCGCCTACGACTCAACGACGCTAAGACCCCATCGCGCCAGTTCCTCATAGGCAACATAGGTTCCCCACTATGCACGAAATGTGGTGTGGTGGCGGACACTACCCACCTCCTCCTGCACTGCCACCTTTACTCCTCAGCCAGAGCCGCACTTGAGCAACAGCTCACACACCTTGGCCTGCACCTCACGCTGCGAACCTTACTCGGCCCCTTGCAGCGCGCCCGACAGTGCGTAGTCACCAGACTGCTCCTCCGTTACCTCGCTGCAACCGACCTACTGGTCACCCTGTGAACCGGACTGTGCCTGCCTGGGTACTCTCTGTTTTTTTGGAGGGGAATAGCAAGCCGACACCCTGTCTGGCTGACCTTTCCCTCGTTCCTCTTCTTTGTTATCATTAAACATATCCCCCTCCCCTCAGGTGGGCAAAATTAATCCGCAGACCCGACCGCAGTGGCGTCGCTCATGATCACAGTTGCCTCACGACGTAAAGCCCCGAATTGTTGTTACTTTTTCTATGTGCCAGTAGTGGCGTATCAATTTGCGGTTTTGCGGTTGTGACACCCTTTTCGATGTCTTCTGCGCCACATGTAATCGGCGCCCATCACCTGTACGAAAATTAGTAATAACAACAACAACAAATAAGTAATGATGATGTAGTATCCTAGTCTAGATCTCAGGTAAAGCTTATCTGGAGCGACTGTAATTGACCTATGAGGAGAAGTGCTACGTCAAAGTGCTGCTTCACAGTGCCAGATGACGTCTTCAATCGTTTGATTTTATGTTTGTCGGTTTTGCAGTCTGCTGAGGTCAGCGGTTGCCTGCTTCAAAAGGGTACACGTAGGCGAATGCGCAGAGCAAGGTCGCGTCAGTGCTGCAAATTTTCAGGAATAATTTGAGCAGAAGTTTAGAAATGTCGACTGTGAAGCCGTTTCCTGCTAGGGTGCGACTCATCTAGCAGTAAAATAAAGTACCACACACAACGTTTTCGTGCACTGTGAATGCAAGGCTCTTTCAAGAAATCATTAGTGTGAGCAAAACATTTAAGCATGTTCAGGGAACTAGTGCCGTAAGATGTTTCGCGCACTGTAATAACTCTAGTAGAATATGAAGAAGTTTGCACAGGCATTTCAATTCAGACGTAACATGTCGCATGAGACGCCACAAATATCTGGATCATGTGTCCTTGCAGTTTCACGTGAAATCGCGCTAGGTCGGATGAACTATGGAGAACCAAAACTTCGAAGAGTTAACTCAGGAATAACATGATAAGCTATGGGTGCACAGTCGATACACTGGTGGGCGTACATGACGACTCAGCCGACACGACGCACAAGAAAGCGTGAGAACCTAATGTACAAGGAAGTTTTCTCACATCTTCATTCTGGAACCTAGACCCCGTGTGCCTTTACTTTAACAAGACAGAGGTCTATCGAACCGCAGACAGGTCCTCCGATTCTAACAAGCATGAGTACCAGGGCATGCTGAATTTCGAAAGAATCGTATCCCTTGATGTCGCGTCTTCTTCTTTTTAAGTGTTGAGAGAGGCCAGCCAATATTTGGCTTGCTACGCTTTTCGGCCCGTTATCGTCCTATGTCAACAAACGCGAAAGACATACCAGGATTCTGACAGCCGATTGCGTTTAGTGAGAGCACACTGGGGCTGTCAAACAAACGCACAATAACACGGTGACGCACGAGCTGCTTTTCCAGCTGAATAATAAATCTTTGTCATTGGAAGAGTAGAATAGGAACACTGTTCTACTGATAATATATAAGTGCAGGTAAAGTGGTGGATACTTTCCATACTTGAAGAAGCATGAGCTTGGGCAGTAGGAAAAACGGCAGGCGCACACACGGGGGCTCAAACCAGCAAAGTTTAATAGCACAGACGCGACTTGTAAACACACACGGCTCCCTGTGTGTGTGTCTGTCATTTTCCCCAGAGCCCAAGGTGAGGTTCCTTTAACTATGGCACCGTTCTACTGCGTCTCCGAACGAGGAACTCACAAATGCTCAAGCATAGGCTATGACCCATGCCTGTCTCAAACCGTATGACGAGGCGTACATTCATCCGTTTGTGACTGATTCGATTGGCCCTCCTCAACTTCACTTGTTCTCCGTTTACCTTGGAGAAAGCACATAGTCCTCCGAACATCTTATTGCATTCTATGCGTCGGCATATTCGGGCCCTTCTTGTAACGTTTGACAGCTTGAACCGCTGTAGTAACTCCGTACGAAACGAGCCGTCACGACGGTGTGTCGCGGATCCGGCCGTGGTTCAGTCAAGATGCTCGCTGTGTCTCCGCGCGGCTTCTCGCCACGGTGCGGCGCCAGCTGTACTCCTCACGCTGCTCCGTTTAAACAGACCCATAGGCGCCGACTGCGGGAAGGGGGGTGGGCGCGGGGGCCCTTGCCACCCCGGAACATGAACTAGGGGGGGCGCCGCCTCTCCCGTGAAGTCCCGCTAAGAGACTGACACCAATATTTGGGGCTCGGCGCGCTCGGGTCAAAAGAGCAAAGAGGCACCAACCACAACCATGCATCTTAAAATATGTATCCGCCCACCATACTCATTATCACAGTAGAAGATGAGGCGAAGAAACAGAGAGGATGACACAACACATAGCCTGAATTTCGCCCAATGCAATCAGATCAATGAAACAAAGCAGTCGAAAAGGTACCAGCAGCTAACAGTGAGGTGTAACGGTAGGATCTTCGGAACGCATATACGTTGGGAGCGGGTTCAACTCCCGCTGCTCCATTTCATTGACCATATTCATTATATTGCGCGCATTTCGGGTCAAACACCGAGGATTCAATGCATTTTGCTCCTCTTCCACTCAGTTTTCAAAGGCGTAATGCCTTCAGTTGTGCACATGTTAACTGTTTACGTTCTCTCTGTTTTTTTCTTTCTTTTCTTTTTTTTTCTTCTGTTCTTCCTTCCTCTTATTTCTATACCAGTTCTGCATACATCATAGGATCCCGCCAGAGTGTGTGATTCTTCAGCTTTAGTTTTGTGTTCTTCAGTTTCCTTTTACTTTTCTTTCCTTCTTTTTGTTTTCTTTTGCTTTCTTTCTTTGTTTGTTTTTTTGTCTTCCCCTTTCACTTTTTTTTGAATAACAAGCCGACGTCCATCTGGCTTACCTTTCCTTTCTTTTCTTTCTTAATAAACATATACCCCCATACATATAATATACTATAATATACATATACCCACATATGTCCCAAACGGAGATGCACCACTAAGAGAGGCAGTGCACAAAGCTCATTTTCCCAATCATCTTCTAAATGCTGGTCTGGCGCACGCTTCCACTGGAAATTCAACACTCCTGCACTTGAATAAAGTCCTCTTTAGCTCCCGTTTAGCATAGACCTACTTCTGAAAGAAGCTGCCGTCCTGTGACGCGCCAAACAACATCAATCTAAGGGTGTTCTGACCGTGAACATGTAACCTGCCTTTTTAATTATTTTAGAGGCAATAATAGCGAACCGAGGGTTTACCTTCCCGGTATTCGGGCCAATTTTGCCCTTTTGGGTGCACAGTGGCACGAGCAGTAATGGGGAGTTGCCGGTCAACCTCCCCGGATGCTGCGTTGTTGACGATAGGCAATGTGGCGAAAACCGAAACCACCGGCAGCTATACTCAAACATGGCGCGTAAACGCAGTCTCCGTCTCCACACATAGATGGCGCGCACTTATGAATAAGGCGTATTGCATGAGCCTTTGCTCTGGGATTTGCTTTCAACAGCGACTGTGACATTCCGCGGCTCGACATCGCGATGGAAGAAACGCGCAGCGCGAGCGCAGGGCCCGCCCCGCGTTATACGCAACGATGACGTACCAGGTGACGTCATTATGACGGAATTTTTAGTAGGCCCCGCAACGGATGGATGGCGCTGACAGTCTTTATCATGGCCGCCCTTGAAGAAGTGGTGGCCAATGCAAGCTTCGCTACCATTTATATTTACCTTGGTGCTGTTCCGGGAAGATCTTTGCTTAAATCTGCTTCAAGGTTACGTTGACGTTTGAGGCTGCAATGCGCTTTCACCCTTTCTGCCTATCTTCTCTTTCAAGCTTGCGGTACGGTCGCCATTTTACTGGCATGAAAACGCGACGTTCGACATTCCTCCGCTTAGGGGCGACGCAAACGTGGGAATGGTCCCTTTTGCGTCTGTTTCTTCAACTGTCCACCTTAACAAATCGACGTCGCGTGCTAGCGATGACCGTAGTTTACAAGACGCCAAACCAACGAGTATTCGCAATTCCTGAGCTTGCAATCTGCTACCCATCCTCCGGAAGGCTATTTGGAGTATTTTCGTACTTGCCAGCAGATAATACAGACGTAGACTCGCACGTCGGAAACCGGATGTTTTAATGGTCCTTGTGATTCTATAATCTTCTGACGTTGTTGAAATATCAGACCGTGAGTTCTGCTTCCGCTACACAGCTTCCTGAAAGGAAGAACGTCAATCTTCGACGCAAGCCTGGGTTCCGTTCCTCATACAGTTACAGTTGTTAATGATGGCGGCGGGTACAATCAAGAACTTTTATACCATTTTGGTCTAAATCACAACATACTAGCATGTAAGATACCTGAATTCATAGTGGGATGTAGGAAAATGCATAAGCCCAATGACGTATCAGTCTCATGTCTTCATCAGTCATGCGACTTCAGTCATCAGTCTTTTTTTCTTGTGTTGGCATGTCTAATCTTTCACCATGTAACCTGGTCTTCAGTAATGCTCATTGGCACGTTATGGAGATGCTTGCTTGCTGTATAATAGTTCCCACCTTGAAGTTTTCGTCGATATACCAACAATCACGGTTGTGATACGTGGGACGCTGTTGATCATGCACTCTCGAATTGTCACAATAAAAGTCACTGCAACATGCCCATTTCGATCGCGAACGTCGCACTTTCAGTTCACACTGTCTTCCAGATAGCTGATGCCGGTGCTGCGGTGCTGAGAAGATCTAGGGCACATTCTTCTCCATTACCCACACTACCAACCTTCCCGAACTGTACTCTCCGGATCCCTTAACGAGTTAGACTCTCGCCCCCCCCCCCCCTCTCACAAAAGTGCTTGGTCCCTGGCCACATCTAGCCCACCAACGCTCTGCCCTCACAGCTCTCTTCACCTTTCTGGATACCATAGGACTAAGGTCCTTATTGTGAAGGGGCTCATTATTTCTTTCCCCGCATCACCACCAGCAGTGGGGTAGAGTATCGCCCCTGGCGATGAAACTCCCCGTTCATCATCTTGTAATAAAGTTGTTTTTATAGCTCATGCGAATCCAATACGAGGGTGTCCACAAAGGGTATCATACTGGGCTTGCACACCACTCCTATTTGGGTGCCATCGAGATGCGGTAGGCATTCCCATTGAAGTCACTAAAAAGTTCCAGGCACGAATGCTATCAAACAACAATTTTATTTCGATGATGGTGATGATGATTGGGGTGTTTTATCGTCGCTCTTTTACAGCGGCAGCTGTTAATGCCACACTTCGCTTTCAAGCGCGCCTTCGATGTTTACACAAAACCCTCCTCCTCCTCTCCCTTCCCCGTCTCTGTGCGTTCGTGTGTGTGGTGTGGTTTGTCTTCTTCTTCTGTGTTTTGTGGAATGCGTTGTCTAGGCGCCGAAATTATCTAGTCAGGAGGAGACGTTCGAAGACGTCTCCGGCACAACAAGCTGCCTCCAAAGAACGGCGCCGACCCAAGCAACGAGAGCGGATGCGACGAGCTCGGTTGAATCTTACGGTTCATGACATCGGCGAAATCTGCTGCGTCTACTTGGACAGACGACTCTTTGTTGCCATAGTCTGCTTCTCACCACACAGGTACTGAACTTCGTAGTTCCCGCACTCACAGTACATCGACACAAACCAATTATTCTGCTGGGGAATTTCAACGTAGATGCTAATAAGACCACATTCCCAATCGAGCTCGTCGACCAGACGGCATGGTATCTGTGCAACACACTGACAGAACCCTACACCAACTACAATTCGAGAATCGACGTGGTCCTCGAGAATACAACATTGGTGCAAGAAGTGTCAACTCACGCGACGCATCTCTCAGATCACAAAGCTCTCATCGTCACGCTACGTGAAGGATAATTAAACAAAATACATTCAGTAGAAACTCTGTTGTAAAATTCTTTAATCGGCATTTGTCAACAATGCCTCGACGAAAGTGTCCACACCACCCCTCAGCAGCTGCCGCTGTTAATTCGTGTTAAATCCAAGCATTAGCCTTTTATTTCATGGTGTCACATATCAGATACATACCGTTTCCACCCCGATATATCCATATGTAAGTGTCAGGGCCTTATTTCGCCAACTGTGCCATATTCCTAATAGCATCATACGACACTGTGCAAAGATACAGCCATCTGTTTTGCCATTTTTGAAGCCAGGAATTCCAAGAACACGAATAAGTAGCATGCGAGACAGAAGAATTGCTATTGGACTTGAAAAACCACTTTTTTTTGTGTGTATTCGTATGTGTAAATGTTATATAATTTTCCGTGTTGTTCTACATGTCTTTTGGAGTATATCAAACTTCAATTTTATTTTTCGCACTCTTCCTTCTCTTACTATCTGTCACTTTTCGCTATGTATCGTCCACTGTGTATCGTCGCTTCCACTTGTCACTGTGCTGGGCAACTATTTTTGCCCTCCACTGCATAATCTGTCATATGTGATAGGGTAAGGTGGAACAAGATGAGTCAGAAATTTCCAATTGAATATGAAATTTTATTTTACGTGTTTTTCAAACTAAAAAAGAGAGAACTAGCCATAGGCACACTATCAGGACCTGTAAATGCAGAACGGGCGTAGCCGGTCTAAAATTCAACACAGAGCAAGAAATTCAAAAATTCAGATTGCCTCATCTTGCCCCAACATCCGGGCCAAGACGGCTTACATGAATTTTAGAGGGGGCATTAGGCGGGGTGTTGGGGATGCCTTGACAATCCCTGTTCATAGCTGGTTATACCTGCGTACGCGGCGTAGGGGTGCAAAGAGGGAACTGCTGTTCTCTTTAGGGGGAGAGCACCTTTACTAATGTGGTCTACCATGGTAGACATTGTCTTGAAGTACATCAGTACTGCGGGGCAGTATTGCTTGCATACTGTAGATTTTTTCCCTAACCTATTGTAGGGACGTTCAAGTGGTTTACGCCCCGGTTCCCCACTGCCCAAATTAAGTGGATGGGGTACGGCATTGAAGAATGCTTAGGTGTAGACTGAAACGTAAGGTGAGTCAACCTTGTTGTTGGCGAATGCCGCACTGCGGTACTTAATTGTGCCCATTCTGTACAGAGTTCATCAAGCCATTGGTCTTGTAGAGTCAATATGCAGCCAGGTAGGATTTCGTTCAAATGTCGAGAAAATTAAATAGACTCTCAGACGGCAGCATCTCCTAAACACTAAATACTGAATAAACTGCATAGTATATAAGAGCATTAAAAATGACGTTCAGTTGAGGTATCTGGGATGTGGTAAAAGTGGGACCAATCCTGATGCCCTGGATGTAAAACGGATGAAAATATGCTCTGTGCGAAGGTATCTGTCTGTGTTCTCAGTTGATACTTACAGTTGATATCCGTGAAGAAATGCTTGCATCTGAGCGCAGGATAGGAATTCCTGAAGCACGGCACCCTCAGTGTAAATTAATTATTTTGGATGTGAGTCTGCTTCCCTGCATGACAAGGCTGAAATGGGAAGAGAGAAAAAATTGGAGCGCTTCATTAATAGCGATCCAAGTAATAGGGCAATTATAGTTTCCATAGAAAGTAGAATTTTAATGGACTCCTAAAATTATAGTTTAGTTGTAGTTTTTCTAAACTGCAATGCAATAATCATTAATATAGTATAGGAATGCCATCGTGTTCCCGTAAAGGCGTTCTGTCTTGTGCTTTCGCGCCTTTTTGCTCGCAATGCGCGAATGGAACTTTGCCCCCGGCTTTCGCGCCTTTTTGCTCACAGGTGTAGCCTCAGACAACGAATGTATGAGCATAGAAAGGGTCATGTATTACATAAGCCTGGAGGTGATGTTGAGTGGTCTCACTTATTATTTTAAAAGAGCAGTGACAGTTTACTGTAATTCTAATGACCATGATGAGCCTTTGGGGTGAAAATCGTTAATATGCGGGGTGCTTTTTTGTTGAATTTTAATGAGAGAATCAATGTCATTAAGAGTAGGACAAAGGAAATAATCTTGCGATTCAATAAATAATAGGAGTCTTTGCCGGTGTCTTCTTCAGACAGGATGTGATGACGTCACGCAGTCTGTAGCAATGCATTGACCGTTACTGGAAAAAAGTGTGGCAATAGAAAAATAGTGTGTATTGTCCTGGGCAGATTTATGATGAGCACTGTTTTTGAATAAGAGGAATGCGTGTGCTTAGAAATAGTTTGATGCTGGTTTCCTTCTTTGTTTCTCTTCGCTTTTTCCCCTCTTGTCTGACAAACATGTGCTGACATGCCTGGGCTTGTTCTGACATGCTTTCCTTCTACATGTAGTTTTTTCTTTTTGTACAAGGCATATTCTTGACGATAGTGCTGCCTTGAATGGGAGTAGAGCTATTCTTAATAATTTTGCGATTCATTTAGTTCAGAGAGTAACCGCGAGGGGGACAGGTGTGTGACTTTATGTCTTGCTGAACCTCTTTTTTTTTCCTGTACAGTAAGACTTTGGGAATGAAATGCTACAATCTTCTCTTGTCTATGGTGTTTTTCTGCAATAGTTCCCTATGCAATCATTATAGTAGAATAAAGGAAATAATCTAGGGATAGTGATTCAATAAATAACAGGTGCCCTGTCTAGAGCGTACGCGTCCTTGAGCCACGCACCTGCATGATGACGTCATACCGAGAGACTATTGTTTCAGGTTGACCTTGTCTAGAGGAGCATTAGTGGAAAAAAACTGTGTAGCCCTGAGACAATAGGATGACGTCACGACCAATGAGAACGGCCTGCAGGGGGCGCAAGGATTCACTTCTCTCTTGGACACTGACGAGTCTCGACACGCAAATTCTGCTCCTGGCGTTGGCCGTCATTGGAAGAGCGTAGCTTCGGTGGGGTTCTGTCTGCCTCTGATGGGGTGCGGATGTGTGGTTCGTCACTGGTGAATGGTGTTCGACGATGCAGGTGGATTTTGTGACGAGCGGATTTACAATGAGGGAATGCTGTGAACGGGAAAAATGATGGTGAGTGCCTTTTTCACTCTGTTCAAGTGTTTGTTTGTTTTCCTCTGTTGCCCAGCAGTCGTACAATTTGTCCTGACGTGTTCTGACATGCCCCGATATGCATGCTTTCCTGTGTTGACGTTTTGTATTTTTTTTCTTTTTGACAAGGAACATTGTTGTCTTGACGATAGTGCTGCCCTGGGTTCTGCGCTCCTGTTTACCCGAACTCTGTGTTGATTTGTTGAGTACCTAGTCCTCTTATTAGCCGTTGATGGAGTTACGTGTTAGGATATTTTGTTCTTTTGCAAGTCTCATTTAGTAAGACTTTGGAATTCCTATGATCAGCTTTCATGCATGGTGCTCTTCTGCAATAGTTTCCTATTCAGTCGTTATAGAAGAATAAAGGAAATAATCATGGGATAGTGATTCAATAAAGAATAGGTCCCCTGTCTAGAGCGTACGCGTCCTTGAGCCACGCAGGTGCATGGTGACGTCATACTGTGGCTTCATTGTAGATTGACCAAAGGAGCATTAGTGGAAAAAAACAGGGTAGCCCTGAAACAATAGGATGACGTCACGACCAATGAGAACGGCCAGCAGGGGGCACAGGAATGCTCTTCTCTCTTAGCCTCACGACCAATGAGAACGGCCAGCAGGGGGCGCAGGAATGCTCTTCACTCTTAGCCTCTCGGAGGTGGTCGCCCCTGAGGGCGCTAGGAGCGCGTATGCGTAGCGGCCGCGGAGCGGCGCCCCAGTCAGTTTCTCTCCGGCTATCGCGGAAAGCAGACGTGCGCTCCCCGCGCTCGCTCAGTTTCTGGCTGGCTGTCACGGAGAGCAGTCACATCGGTCTGCGCTCCTGCTGTGGTGAGGTGATTTGTTGTGCAACTAATGCTTTCGCCAACTTTCTTCCCGCTTTGTTTGCGATTTTCGTGCCAGTGCACGTCGGGTGCTGGTTGCTGTTGTCCGGGCATCCCCGGCATTTTCTATCATCTTCTGCCTTGGGAACAGGAGTAGCGCTGGCGTGACTCTTAATAATTTTGTTGTGAGATTAGTTGAGTAAGAACCCGCTAGGGGATGCAGCTCCGGGGCTTTATACAGGAGAAAAAAAACCATTACGAGTCAGTTCTCTGCCTGGCTGTCGGATAGAGCAGTCGCATCGTTCTGCGCTCCTGTTCTGGTGGGCTCATTTGTTGTGTAACTAATTCTATTTTCTTGTTAGGTATTGATGGCTTGCATACTCTTGCTTTCCCAGCCTCTGCATTATGAGTGTTTTTCTCCTTGCATGTCCAGAGCTGTCCTAACTTGCCCAGACATGCCATGATGACGTCACAGCTGACGTCACAGGATGTCCGGAACTGGTGCTGCGATGCTTTGCAACCTGCCTCTGTGCTCCGTTCTCCAGCGACGGTCAGCGGCCGTTCCGGGCCGCTTTCTTCAAGATGACGTCGTTGATCTTCAACTAAACTCCTTCTCTCCACTCTATTTCTATCTTTTCATTTTATTTTCTACCTATTTTTTTATTTTTTATCAGCTCAAGTAGCCGGCAACTCACACAGTGGTCTGACACGTCTTAGATGGTCCCCAATTAGTGTAATGACTCCCTGAATGATCCTAATTATTGTGAGGGGTTCCAAATTTCTCTAATTGCTAATTAATGGCGTCCAGGCGACTGTGTGACTTGCCGGCTTCTTGAGCTGATCCACTACTCCCACTCATCCTCATTTTCATAAATTTGTTGTTGTCTCGTTTCGTGGCTCACACTAACGTGAGCACGTTGGTAATGGTAACAGCAGGCGCTGCGTTCTTAAAGAAGAGCACCCGTCTTCAGAAAGCGACGATTGTAGTGTGTAGTGTTCCGCCTGTGCTATCGTGGATAAAAACCAGTAGTAGTTTTATTGCACCTGTACCTGTACAGTAATACGCACACACGTGGCCATGTACCTCCGGCCTCGTCCTACTACCCGGCGCCCTGGTGGGCACTCTTCAAAGCATGTTCAACACAATATTGCCACATCTCTCTTTGTCCACAGAAGGTACATTAGTCACGAAACCTGCTGGGGAGCACAATTTGTCGACCAGACCTTGAGAACACTTGGGGTACCTCATTCTCATCATTGCTTTGCTCAGGTTCTGGAGGCAAAGAACACAGGTCTTCATCACTGGTGTCCTGCTCCGAAGCTGCATTTTCGTCATCTGTATCCACTGTCTGTGAACCATATCTTGGAACCGTTGCTGGGACCAAGTGGTGTGTATTCCTGACTAATTCCGTGACTGGTGTCCTTACCACCAAGGATCTTGGATTATTGGTTTTCTGTACAACCTGTCCTGCTGTCCCGGGGTCCCTGACCCAAACGGTGTCTCCTGCTGACATCTCCTTACGGATGCTGGCTCCATGTCTTCTGTTATATCCTTGAGCCTGCTTTTGCTTCTCTTCTTTATCTTGTTTTCGGAACTCCAGGTGGTTCGGCATCTTTGGGATTAGCTGCGATGGTAAAGTAGGGAGTGTTGTTCGCAGCTGCCTTCCCATAAGTAGCTGGGCTGGCGTGAATCCACAGGGTCCTGGGGTTGTCCTTTATATCAGCAACGCCAGGTATGGGTCTTCAGCTTTCTTCAGTATGTCCTTGGCCACTTTGACCATTCTCTCAGCCTCTCCGATGCTTTTCGGATAGTGAGGGCTGCTTGTAGTGTGTTGTACCTGGTACGCTCTCATAAATTTTCCGAATGCTTGTGACGTAAATTGTGGCCCGTTATCTGATCGGAGCACCTCAGGTATGCCGTGACGGGCAAACGTAGACTTGAACTGCGCTATGACAGCCTCCGATGATATCTCGTGTAGGCGACACACTTCTATGTACCGTGAGTAGTAGTCTACCACTACGAGGTGGTGCTTTCCTTTTAGTTCAAACAAATCAGCTGCCACTTTCTGCCACGGGTAGTCTGGCAGCTCCGATGGGATCATGGGTTCCACTCTCGGGATCCTCTCTTGGATGCAGCTGGGACAGTTTTTGACCTTTTGTTGTAGTTGTACCCCAAGTCCTGGCCACCACACTGACATTTTTGCTCTTTCTCTGCACTTCGACAGTCCTTGGTGGCCTGCATGCAGCTGCTCCAGCACCTTCGCTCGCAGAAACTCTGGAACAACAAGTCTGTTCTCCTTGACTAGAAGGCCGCTCTGGACTGTGATGGTGCCCCGGTCTTTGAAGTATGGGGCAATCTCTGGTGGGACAAGTTTCTTTCCTGGCCAGCCACTGGTGCTGTACCTTTTCAACTTGCAGCAGACTGGATCATGGTGTTGCATTGTCCGTATTTCGTCTAGGGCACGGTCTGTAGCCGGCATGGATGCAGTCACCAGGTGAACATATGCTTCCAGCTCCTCTTCCATAGCCTCTGGTGGCTCTACAGGGACCCTGGAGAGCGCATCTGCTGTCCACATTTCTTTTCCGGGAACATGCTTAATGGTATAGTCAAAACGCATCAGCCTCATTTTGAACCTCTGAGTCCTATCGGGGAAAGTGTTTAACTCGCGGTTCCCTAGCAGTGATACCAGAGGTTGGTGGTCCGTCTGCAGATGGAAACTTGTTCCAATCAGGAACTTCTCAAAGTGCTCACAGGCCCACGTAGCAGCATACGCCTCTTTCTCTATTTGAGCATATCTGCTTTCTACTTCACTGAGCGCCTTAGAAGCAAAGGCGACTGGGCACACAGAACCGTCTCGGTCCTTCTGGAGCAGCACTGCACCCAATCCGATTGATGATGCATCTGCAGAAACTGTCAGTTCTAGTCGTGGGTCATATAGAGCGAGGGCTGTTATATCCCGGATTTCACATTTGAACTGTTTGAATGCTTCTTGCTGCGGGGAGCCCCAGTTCCACTGTGTGTCCTTGCGGAGGAGTTCTCTGATGGGCTTTAGCTTGTCCGACAGGTTTGGTATGAACCGTCCTACCTGGTTCGCCATGCCTACAAACTGGCGTACCTCTGTGACCGTGCACGGTGCGCGGAAGTTCATTATGGCACGTACTCGCTCCGGGTCTGGTCGGATTCCTTCTGCACTCAAAACGTGACCCAGGGAACTTCACAGATGTCTTTGCAAATTCACATTTGTCATTGAGTGTCACGCCTGCAGCTCTGAGCCTAGCGAGGACCTGTTCCAGTCGTTGATTGTGTTCCGTGAGATTAGTTCCCGTGACCAATATGTCATCCATGTGACACACCACTCCGGGTTGTTAAGGTTTGTCAAGTCCACACATATTCTGACTGCTCCAGTTGGCTTAGGGACCACCACCATTGCTGAGCACCATGGGGTTGACTCCTCCACTTTCTTTATAATGCCATTATCTTGCATTTCCTTCAGCTCCGCCTCGACCTTATCCAGCAAGGCCAATGGCACTCTGCGTGATGTGCTTACGGAGAATGGAGTGGCGTTTGCCTAAAGCTTGATGTGGTACTCTCCTTCCATCTCTCCTAGGCCGCTGAACAGCTCTGGAAATCTCTCCTTGTACTTTATCCCCGGGCCTTCGGTCACTGTTTGCAGAAGCTGAAGAAGCATCAAGCCCACGGCTGCCTGACGGCCTAACAAAGGCTCATCTAAACCATCCACGATGAAAACTTCGTCCTGGACCCTTTTCTGTCCACAATCGAGTGTAGCCTCCAGTTTCCCTACCACCTTGAGTGGCTGTCTACCAGCGCTGTACAGTTTTACTGTCGTGTGCCTTAACGTCCCTTGGTCCACCACCCAGTCAGATGGCATAGCATTCACGTCAGCCCCTGTATCTATCTTAAACTTGATGGGGCATCCATTTACATGGATTACTTTCCTCCATGCATCTGCATTTTCCTCTCGGTTTAGGGCACCCAGCACCCATTCTTGTGGTGGTGTCTCTTCGCACTTTTTGACCTCGCGCAGTGACTTTGTGCGGCACATCTTCTGCCAATGACCTTTGATTCCGCAGCTATGGCACTTTGAACTTGATGCTGGACAGCTGCTCCTGTCGTGATTGTCTGGCCTGCCACATCTGCCACATCCTTGTGTCAACTTTTGCACTGTTGGCGCACCCTTGATGGTTGATTCAGAGTCGCGATGAAATCGACCTGATTTTCGCAGGGTGTCTACTGATAGTCCTTCCGCCTGATTTTCTTGTCGCACTACCGCTTGTTGCTTCCTGACGGCTTCTTTCTGTCTCGCCTTCAACACTGCTGTCTCCAAGGTGAGGTCAGGGTCGCTCTGTAATGCTTCAGAGAGCTTTCCATCCTGTAGTCCTACCACCAGGCGGTCACGCACCAGTTCGTCTTTCAAAACCCCATACCCACAGTGGGCCACTAGGCGATGTAGGGTTGTTACAAACGGCTCCCCAGGCTCCTGCTTTCGCTGGTGAAATTTCGCCCGCTCGTAGATCACGTTCCTTTTCCCGATGCAATGCTTCTCAAAAACTTCGATCACTTTGTCGAAGTTTGTTTTTTCGTCTTCCGAAAGGCCCGCTGCTGACAGAATGTGTTCCGCGTCTCCTCCGAGGCAATAAATCAGAGCGTCAACCTGAGCTGCCCCGTCCTCTTCCGTCAACCGCGAGACTCGCCTGTATCTCATAAAACGATGAGACCATGCCGTTCATTCTTCTGGTCGCTGGAAGTCGAACTGTGCAGGCGGCGCGAACCCGAAGCTCGGCCAAACGGACTGTTGTTCTCCGCCCGCCATCTTGGCTTTCCCGAACGAGCTTGCCACCGGCTTCGTTTCTTGCATCAAACGTTGTCTCTCGTGTCAGGTGTTACCAGCCCTCTTCTCTCACTGTCGTGGTCGCATGTTGCACTTCTGACACCATGTGCTATCGTGGATAAAAACCAGTAGTAGTTTTTATTGCACCTGTACCTGTACAGTAATACGCACACACGTGGCCATGTACCTCCGGCCTTGTCCTACTACCCGGCCCCCTGGTGGGCACTCTTCAAAGCATGTTCAACACAATATTGCCACACCGCCTATGTTTTCTAAACGTCGGGGCTCCTCAGGGCCCCCCACTTAGTTCCCAGTAAACAATATATGTCTCAGAAACGTCCACACGATATCCCACTTGGGATTTTGGGATATCCCAGGGACTAGGCTGAATAGCCCGTTAACGTCTCTGGGACAGACAGAGGACCCGTATTTCTTCCACATTTGCTGATCCAGGGAAGGTTCCAGGAATGTCTGTCAGAGATATTTGGACATATAGAGGACATATACAGGACGTATTATTATTATTGTATTTTGTAGCTTTTTTGCAATTTTTAGTTATTCTACGGAAAATACTACTCTGCAACAGAGAACATCGTACCAACGAAATCTTGTTTATTGAATACAAACCAAATACAGTGATGTTACATGCACTGTAAGAAACGCTCTTTCTAATAGTACAAAATATGATATTACAACATAAATAGGCTAATTATTAACAATATAGGGTGACACGGATAAGACGCCTAATAAGACAATAATGGTCATAACAATAATAATCACGTGATTGCTACGCCACTTCGCGAACGTCATCCCTGAAAGATAATCAATAACATAGTTAATTCCATCTATTGGCATAGCAGCTCAAACACTGCCATAAATAGGCGTAAAGAACAGACACTCTGCAAAAAGTGGGAACAAATGCAAGACAGTGACTTACCGCAGTTTCTCTTGCAGTATAGATGGTTACATGCAGAAGCAGCCTAATCACTGGCAGACCCAAGCGACGTCTTCCGGTTTATGCCTGGCTCTTCAGTGTTGTATAGACACCAGTAACTTTACACATGTGTGAGACTATCCATGGTTGTGTGTGGATACTGTAAAACAGTCATGTTTTATTAATCTAGAGTCACATCGCGTCCATGTGACATTTAAGAAAGATAAGCGGTCATGCAAAAAACAAGGAACTTTGAAAAACAGTGCAGTCGAACGTGAAAACATAACTGCTATCCTTTATATGAAAGACAACTGTAGCTGAGCCAAGCTTATCTACTAGCAGGCTGCGCATAGTTAATAGAATTTGCTTCACCATTGCTTTCATCATTCCCAATCAAATCCTGAATCAAAGAGATGTGAAGAATTGGACTTGAACTTTGTAGCTGTACACACACAATCTCACACAGTTCCGCCGTTCGCATAAGTTCGTCAGTGATACGCACCAGACTCTGCAGGTAAAGCAAACTACAGCTGTTTACTCAGATACAAAGCTGTCATTGCTCCACACATCTACAACATGTGATTGTTGAAAAAAAAAAAACAACGCACAAATCTTAAGTGAGGCAAAAGGAAGAACGAACTCACCTTAACTTCAAAGCCGGAGAACAAAGGAACGCTAGCTCTCGCACACCACGGCAATCGTTGTTATGCACGACGTAGTTGTTCGACGTACTGGCCAGTACTGCCTCGATGCTCCCGAGATTCCAGTACAAAATACGCATGATGCTGAGGTTCCAAAGACCCTTCCGTGTAACATGTCATATCCTACCGAACCGCTACGACGACGCGCCTCGCCTGTTTGAAACAGCGGTTGGGGAATGTCGATGGCGATGAGGCAGACGTCGTTACGCTTCGGCTCGCGCTTGTTGGGAACATCATTCTTGTTATATCCCTCAACATACGTGACCGATCATTATAATTCCCGTGGAAAAGGTAAAATATGTTTTTTTCTCTCTCTCTTTTGTTTATTGACTATGGTGCGATACGTGATGAGTCGTTACAAATATGATTAGAAAAGGTATGGATATGAGGGTATAAAATCAATATTATTATTATGAGGAAAGAGTGAGAAATTGCCAGGTCTGAGAATGCTGGAAATGGCTGTTATCGACACAATAAATCCTTGTAAGGTAAAGAAATGTCATTGTTGTGATATTCGTAGTATATCCACAGAATATTCACTGGGGGATATTCGTGACGTCTCATGGTGGATATACAGCGGACGTTGTGAATATACGCGTGACATCTGTGACGTGTGAGACCAATTTGGGAGGTCTGTGGGATATTGATGGTTTGCTGGGTTAGCTTCCGCTTGACTATTGCTAGTGAAATAGGTATTGAAGCTGGTGTGTACCTGGCTCGCAGAGTTATTTAACACTCCTCCCAAACAGTGAATGGTTACACTGAGTAACTCTGTGAGAGGTGGCACCACACGGCTACCTCGATTACACGAACATAAAAGGAGGTCATACGAGAACACCCATCAATATGATAAGTTTGTGTTACAAGCATTCGTCGACTGTAAACTTAAGAGTAACAACTTAGTAACACCAGATGATCTCTGAATTTCTACGAACCGTATCTGTGTTGTCTTCTTTTGTCGTCCTCAAATGTCGTTGGTGAAGTGTTTGTTACTATCATCGCATATTTCTTGAGCTGTTTCCCAACCTTGAGTTTCACACAACCAACTTTTCGTTGTTTCTTGTCTTTCGGGAAAGCATGACAGCTAATTTCGGTTCAAGTGCAATAGGTGTCATATTCAGAACGTCCCGTCACTACGACTGGCTTTTTCGACTGCCGTCTGTCTATGTTCAATATTTTAAAGGAGGTAAGAGCTCCAATCTGCATCCATTTAGTTACAGGTTTAATAGATGTAATATTGTTCTTCTACGCTTCGTGATTCTATTTACAATTTATTGTTCAATTCTTCTCCTTCATAACGTGTGCAGCGTTAATACAAAAACGTACCTTTTTTCGGGTACAGGCGAGTAGACGTTCTGCCATTCAGATACCTCTATCCATTGTTACGCCATCTGAAGAATTGTAGCACCCAATGAGACACCAACGCGGAGGTACACATAACGTTCTGCTTTACACGCTTAAAAATGAGGGGGGGGAGGGTCGAGGTAGCTTGCCGTTGTTGGCCGCACTCAAGTGGGCATCGTCACGACTATAGCAAAAAAGAAAAAGAAAAGTGGAGAGGAGAGTTGAACGATGTCAAAGTGAGGCATAGGCAGGATAACCGATACTGATGGGACGGACGCACACTGTAGATGAGAGGTGCACTAGAAGTCTTTCCGCGAGGCCCGTTTCTTGAAGAAAGCGCACGCGGCCGCGCATTTTTGAAGGTCGTTCTGCATAAGAACCTTCGGGGAAGAGGAGGTCCGTCAGTATGCCAGTAGTAATCACTGGACACAGACTGTCGGCAACGCTACAAGGCTTCTGGACACGTTTAATTAGCAATTAGAGCTAATTGGGAACCCCACATTAATCAGCATCATCCAATGAGTCATCACACTAATTGGGGAGTATCTAACTCATGTCCAGACCACCCTGTGCGTTGCCGACAACCTGTGTCCACAAAAAATAAAAAATAGGTAGAAAATAAAATAAAACGATAGAATTAGAGTGGAGAGAAACAATTTATTCGAAAATCAACGACGACGCGGCGAAGAAACCGCTCCACAACGTCCGAGTGACCAGCGCCCGCCATGTTGATAGTTGGCGACGGGCAGTTGCAGAGATCGACGACAGGTGGCCAAGTAGTTGCAAGGCATCACACCAGATGGCGCCACCATCATAGCTCTATTCGAGAAAGACAGAACAAGACACTAGCGGCAGGTAGAAAATGCCAACACTGCTGAACAAGTCTAGGCATGCGAGAGAAAAGGTTTAACACACAGTACACACAGAAAACAGTACACATCGGGGAAAAGGCAATCGACTAGGCCTAACCACAGCGTCACAACACTATGCAACTAACACAAGGCGGGAACCGCTAAACGTGCGTCAACACGGAGAAAAGGCTTGCTCTCCGCTAAACAAGGCCAAACATGCGAGAAAAGGCTTAACACGAGCGCGGTCAAACGTCGACAAATCACTCGTTGCTCACCGCTAAACAAGGGGGGGGCCAGGCGAACATGCGAGAAAAGGAGTGCGGCAAATCACTCACCTTTTCCCCCGCGGCGACTGCTCATCAGCCACTCAGAAACTGAGTGGGCAAGGGGACGGCGGAGCAACCGAGCACACGTCTGCTCTCTGTGACAGCCAGACAGAAACTGAGCGAGCGCGGGGACTGCGGAGCAACCGAGCACACGTCTGTTCTCCACGACAGCCAGCGAGCAACTGACTGAGGCGACGCGGTGCAGCTACGCATACGCGCGCGCGCGCTCCTAGCGCCCTCTGTGCCGCCCGCCCGCCCGCGGGTGCTTTCGGTTTCGGCTCTCCGCTGCGCGCGCGCTCCTAGCGGTGACGGGTGGCTTCTCAGTTTCGGTTTCACTCTCCTTTCTTTGCGCGCGCGTTTATCTGTATAAAGGCAGCGCGCACCGCGCTCGCGTCATCACTACGTGAAGATGTACAGCTACCACTCGTTACAAAATTGTTCCCGCACCCACGCTTCTTGGGAAGAAGTGGAGAAGGAACGTTTCAACAGCGAAAGTCCTCGCAACGAGCTTGTCATCACTGCTTTTCGCTACGTGATAGACATGGTAGGCTTTGGCAATATAGGAGAGATCTCGCAGGGGCCGCTGCAGGAGATGGTGCGTCGGATCTACGCCCGTTACAAGAACGTCTGCATAACGGTTCCGGACGGACCCCTGGGACTGATGAGCGAATTTGTGAGCTTGTCCAACGCAGAATTCAACTACATCGCTGCAGACATCGTGGACCTTCTGGCTCGTGCCATTGCTCATATTAAGCACGCCCTGCGGAAGCAGCGACATTTGCAAGCAGTCTACATCGCCAACTTTGTCATTGATTTATTGAAATACCGCTTAGTTATTGACATGCAACGCATTAAACAGTCCGAATAACTTTGACGAGACTCTGTGTTTTCTTTCACTGAAACATGTTTATTGAATACATACAAAGGAGTTGGTCGATAGATGCCTGCTCTTTGTTCCACGATCACTCGATTCACAAGGGCGCTCACGCTCTCTCTTGCCCAATGCTGTACAAGGAGGGGACGTACTGCTATACAGGAAGGTACTTTGGGCTATCGAGGAGGTTGCTGGACGGCTGTTCCTGTGCTGCATGATATGCGACGACAGCGGCTACCGCTTCCTGAAAAACAATGTCATACATAGAATACACTCTCACAGCAGAGACGGTCAACTTACATTTTGCTCCACGAAACGTCTCACATCGTGGATGGATGCCCCTCATGGGCTTTGGATTCACCGTCGTAGAACCAGGGCGTCTCCCCCCTCTCATTGTGCTGGTGGCGTCTGTACTTTGGACACCGCGCCATGTCTTACTCGATGCCATTGCGATATCGCATATGATGTCGACGATGACAACCAAACGAAAAATGAGAGAAGGATTTAATTTAGCCCCAATTTGAAATAATTCTCCCTTTAAGAACTCCTTAATTTTGTATAATCAACATGGACTTCGTCCATGTTGATTCCATGTCCATTGATTCCATTCCTTCATCCATGTATGATGTTCGTCGTGTTAATGAAATTCGTGTTATGCACGAATTCTCCCCTCGTTTTGGAATAATCTAACGAAAAATGAGTGAAGGAGTTCAATTTTGAATAAGGCCTGATTAAAATGTACCCCCCAAATCTTCCCCATTACGCCTAATCAGAATTCATATTTCCCATGAATTCTCTCACCCCTTCCTAATTTTGACTGGTGCAGGGGATGCACCACAGTTACCCTTACGCCTAATCAGAATTCATATTTGCCATGAATTCGCGCTCCCTCCCAATTTTGAATAGTGTGGGTGATGCTCCCCCTAATTTTGAATTTTGCGGAGCCTAATCGGACCTCATGTTAGGCATGAAGTCCCTCCCCCCAATTTGAAATAATTCTCCCGAGTGTACCTAGCAAATAGAGAAAAAGAGGCATTAATCAAACAACGATCTAAACACATACAAATGCACTTACCTCCTGCGCAAGCAGATCCAACATTGTGGTGACATCGTCGACATCATCATCTTTAACTGCGGTCTATCCCACGCTCGCTTTTATACGCAGGATCAGTGGTTTCCTATTCTTCTATTGTATTGGGGCAGAGAGAGAGAGAGTCGCGTGATGCGAAAGACAATACGCATTTATTGTCTGTCGCGTTTACATGGGATGTTCGTGGTCTTCCATAAGAACCCAGGGATCCAATCTAGTAATAAAGGACCAGAATAAGTATTCTACGAACAAAAACCACAATCGAAAAACACTCACGGTATTTGACTCGCCATCCAGCATTCAGCGAGTTCTCTCCTACCTGCTGCACTCGCTCTATTCCACTGGTGCACCAGGGAGTAGAGGAGGTGCTCCGCTTCCCCGAAGCTTAAAGGGGCAGTACCTTCTAGCGGTAAAGTCTGCTCCTCTAAGCTTCGGGGCACTCTGAAAAAGCAGCCATGAGCACTTCTGTGGTAGCTGTCTCTATGTCCTCTTCGCCTACGATGGCGAACGTTTGCAAAAACGACTCCATATCCAAGCGGGGCACATCTCCCCCCGCAACGGGGATCAGCTGGAAGAATAGCTGTACAATGTGCGTCATAGTGAAACCTACAGAGGAACGTTAGGTATTAGAAAGGAACTATTTCTAACAAGAAGAGATAGAGAAACACTTACCAAATGGTGGACGAATGTGGACCAGAGGGTCCAAAATTGTCTGGAACGTAAGCAGCATTGTCTCGGCGGCCTTGATTCGGGGATAGTGGACGAGGGGGGTACGGGGGGATGGCCATCTTATACTACAGGTTTCTCACGCTCGCACTAACCCCATTTACGTCATATCCATCAATTACGTAAATCTGTCACTTTGCTTCTGTGACAAGACGCCGCCCTTTGTTCTCCAATATCGTACGAGGAGGAACCACACACGTTCAAGGACTACAAAGACGGAGAGAGAGAGAGAGGGGAACCGCTGTCACATCCTGCGTAACCGTCCCAGTGTGGGATTCGAACCCAGGATCCTTCTACACTGGACGTGTCACACTAACCACTAGTCTAATTCGTGCTGCATGACATTTTTCGTATTGCGGGGTTCGTGTCTACACACGTCACAACATGTTCAAACACGTCCAAACATGTTCAAACATGATCAATGACGTCATAGAGAGTGAGAGAGGAACTAGTGTGTCCAGGGGCGACTTCGACGGTTCGCCACCCGGGTCTCAACACGTCCAAACACGTCCAAACATGTTCAAACATGTTCATTGACGTCATAGAGAGGGCGAGAGAGGAACTAGTGTGTCCAGGAGTGACTTCGACGGTTTGCCACCCGTGTCCGAACACGTCCAAACATGTTCAAACACATCTTAACATGTCCAAACACGTTCAATGACGTCATAGAGAGTGAGAGGAAAAGCTTTACTATAAATGACGAAGCGAACGTTCGATCGTCATTCATATGATCAGCTTGGTAGATCCTCGTAAGTAATACCCATGACATCATCATCGTCGAAATGTTTGAAGAGTTTCGTTTCCAGTTTACAACACTTTTGCTGCGCGTGAAATCTGTTTTTCCCGCCTCACATATTTCGGGAGATTGGCAGCGCCCGCTTCTTCTGCGCCAATTGCGGTGGATTGTGGTCCAAAGGTACGCTTCCTCGTTCTTTTTTAATACGTTCTATAATCGTTCACATTTTTTTCAGAGCAAAAGCATTGGACAGACCGATTGATTTGCCCGTTTCTCGGCTGTCGGACGGTACTGTTCGACGTACGTTGCGAAGGACTTCGACTATTGACTGAAGATGGAGAAGATGGACCATCAGTGTCACTCTGTGACTGAAGAAGATTGTACGTGTGTGTGTTTGAAATATAAAAAAAACACGTGTTTCTCACACTCCTTTTGTTGCAGATTACGAATGGCTACTGACGGGAGATCTACCCCAGGTCATAACCTTCAAACCTCCTCCGAAGACCTTCTTTTTGCGGATCGGCGATCAGCTGACTACCTGTCGTTGCGGTCGACTCTGGTCGAGAAACCGCAGCCATTGGTTAGACTCGAGCCTTCGTTCGTATTTGGGCTGTCTTCCCGGCTACGATACCAAAGCTGGAGCCTAATTCATGTGTAACCTCTCACGAGAAATAAAAAAGGTTGTCTACTCTCATTCCGTCTCAGTCATGACGCCCGAGCAGAGGTTTGCAACCTTTGTGCAAACGCGAATGTATCGGGACTTGCTGCGATTACGCGATTATATTCATGGCGATAGCTGCGAGGGAGACTTTCGCTCGATTGTCAAGACGATACCATTACGTCTGTTCACCGTCAGTGGGAAGATTGCAAAGAAAATGAAGCGTTTCGTAGATTACAAGCTCGAGCTGTTGGAAAAGTATAGACGAGGAGAGACAGTCGACCTGTGTCTCATCAACGCGGGTTTCAACCGACCTATCGTCCGTCGCTACTGGCTTCTCCACACATCCCTCAACATCACGGTGACCGGCGACGACGAGCATCGGGTCAGCACGTTGGAAGATCGTCTCGCAAGCGTCTTGTGTATGTCGTGAAAAAATGAATAGACTATTTTACGAAACGAGTTCGCTCATGAGGAGACGTTTTATTGTTTCGTCATTCTCTTCGAGGTTACAGGAAAACATGGATACACAATTTTTCAAGCTGTAGCGTTTTGTCATGCGCGTGGCTACGTAGATACAAAAAGCCCGCAGTAAGGCGAAAAAGGTGATTGAATACACTTGTCGTTATACTCGTTCACTGCAGGTGAAGTCCTTCGAAGGTTCGCTTCGATGGGGGGAAGTCCATAGCTGTCGAAAAACACGGCAGACCCATCGTAGTTTTTCAGGTAGAGCACCCAGTGCTGCCCGCACTTTCTTCGCTCTTCTGTATTGATGATTAAATAGCCGGGCTTGCATAAAACGAAGCCTTCGTCGGAAGCGCAAATGCCTCTCAGCATGGAGGAAGCGAAGGGGTTCAGGGACACGAGTTCCAAGATGTCGCTCTCGTACATCTTTTCTATGGGAAGGTGACCGTACGGTCCTTGTAGACGCACATGAGCTTGGGACACTCGGAAATCAAGAGGACAGTGACCGCGTGTGGAAGGGCTTTAGCGAAGCGTAATTGCAGGCGAACGTTTCCTTTTCGCCACTCGTTCAAATGCGAAGGAGAAGAACACTTGTCCACGTCCAAGTTGAAGTAGAGAAGGAACCCGTTCGTTTTAAATTGCTCGTAGCTATACTTTAAATGTTTTTCACCCAGTTCTTGCAAGAAGTTAAAGTAGGGAATTTTGACGAGGTCGTTCTGAAAGTCGTACTCGGCTCGCACTTGCTGACCGTCCACGGAGAGCATCGAATGAGACAGGTCGTAATGGCGGCATTTGTAGGGGTTCGATTGGATGTCGCCGAGAAAGTCGGACGTGGCGAGCAGGGCGACGCATAATTTGGAAGGTACCCTTTCGGGGTAAACGTTTTCAAAGTGAGCGTCCTAGCTCCCGGCACTCAAGCTCCGCACCTTGGTTTCCAATCCGCGCAACACGTAGTTGGCCGGCGTGGTCTGAGGCCGCCGCTCGTATTCTAAAAACAGGGAAGGTGCCAGCGTCGCCTTTTTCAAGTGTAACGTCATTTCTTTAATGTCCACCTCGTAATTGTACGTTTTCTTGTCGTTGGGGACCGATATCAGTTTAAATTCGTCGTTGTTTAACAGGAAAACGACGCGAATCTCGGCGGCAGGTACCATCAGGCACGGCTGTTGAAACGGGTCGGTATTGATCTGACCGACCAGGTTAAAGTATTTCCCACCCTTCGTCGCATTGTAATGTTGTTTCGGACCACGAGACGAGACGTCGTAATCGTTCTTTAAATGTTCGTCGTCCTCGACATAGAGTCCAGCCGCGTGCACCGTTTCTTGAGCCAGTGGTGTGGACTGAAGCACGATGTCCAAAATACTCCTGTAGGCATACAACTAGTTGGAACTGACGAGCTTGCTGTTCACATAAACGGTGACCGTCTTAAACATGGCACTCAACAGATGGTTTATTGGGAGAAATCTTTCTCGTCCATTTCTCCCCCGTCATCGCGAACAATGCGCATGGTCAAAGACACAAAGCTACCGTACAGATCCAAGTGTGCCCTTTGTAAATTTTGAATACAAAACTCGATCACTGAATTATTTACTCCGTTGACCGGATAAAAAAGTTGGTACGAAGTATCTTCCACGCCGTATTGAATGGAAGGGGGTTCGAATATCATCACATCACTCATTAGACAGATCGGTGTCTGTATTTTTCCTTTCGTTGACGTCATGATGGACGGAGCGCGCAGCGGATGTGTGACCTTCACGGCGTACCAAAGATATCTGCAGGTGCATCGTGTGTCGGCACCTTTTGTTGTCTTTTGCGGCGTTTCTTCCCATTGTTGTTTCCAGAGCCCTCCATGGAATCCAGCACGTCTCTCCCCGTTGCTATGGCCGTGTTGTCTACTGCGCGCGATATTCCTTCGCCATCAGCCAAATTCCGCGCCAAGCGCTTCAACGTTCCCTTGGCGATCGGTTTTATTTGCTGCCAGATGGGAACGATAAACTTGGATATGTTGCTCAACACACCGCCCCCTCGTTGGAAAAGGGGTCCCGTGTACAGGGGAATTATTTTTGGGGAATTACGGTACATATTTGAAATGTAACGTTAGATTGGTTCTGCCTTTGGACCGCAACGGCAAACGTCTTCCCGTTTCGTCCGCGAGAACGATCGTCACTGAGGGAATTTCGAATTGAGACAGGTTGAAATGCTGGATGTTACCTAACGTGTAGGTGACGACGTGCTTGTCTTTCTCGTAATAAAACGGTAGTATTTTTAATATCGTTTTTTTCCCGCTCCCCACGTACGTGGGTTCCACGATATCCGTGTAGACGATTATGTTATGAAACGGGGGTTCCAGGAGTACCTCGACGGAGCTCGTGACATCCTCCTCCTCCCCCGTGAACACGGTACGCGATTCGAAGCCCAAAAGCACGGCCAGGTACCCGGAAAGTCTTAGGGTGGAGGAGCCCTCTGAAAGCCGAATTTTGCATTTCTGTTCAGTTCCGTCGAAGCTGAAGCGCGCGCGTTCGCCTACGTGCTGGTTAATCGCATCCAGAAGTGCCTGCGGTGTCGCATAATAGCCGGGAGGCAGATGTACTTGCAAAGAACGAGGAATTTTCGTCTTGATCGTGAAAGAAAATTGGCGCGCTACGGGTAGAGAGACGCGTAGCGTTTCTCCGTGTCCCTCGACGGCTGTGAGATGTAGCAGCTTGACAAAGGGTTCCGGTACATGCAACCCTTTCGGCGTTTTCAGAGAGTAGACGTTATCCGCGAATTCTAGCGAGGCGTCCAGCCTGTGCGTCTGGAAATACTTGTTGAGTGTGTTACGTAGGGACGTGGTTTCCGAATTCAAAGTGACATCGTCGAAAGCGACGGGTGCGGCGTGCTCCAATAAGATGGAGGTGGCTTCGCGTTTGCTCAATTTGGGAGGCTTCACTGCACGACCTGCTTCGCGGGACGCTAGCGAGGCGTCGAGCGCCTGTGCGAGCCGAGGGTCCAATCCCACGGCTTTCACGTCCACGGGTAAGACGAAGTCGTATCGCGATTTATTGTACGCGAAAGAAACGTTAAATTCCAAAAGGGCTTTTCCCAAATCCCTCTCGAGATCCGAGGTGACACGAAAAGTTCTCCCGGCTTCGACCGTGTCCTCGAAAGAAACCTCGATTTTCGCATCTTGCCTTTCGTACCCGATATTTAAAAAATCGTTGCTTATGCTGAGATCAATCAGACCGACTTTATAGCGATTCGAGAGCTGAAGCGGACTATCGAAAGCTACCGTGAAGGCGTTGAGTTTATTCGAGGGAAACTTATCCATGCTGGCGTTCGAGAGCAGGTGGACGTAGATGTCTGACGTCATTTCCCAATCTTGACCACGTCGCTGCTCGGAACCCAACTGTCGTGTTCTTTGTCGTAACTGAACCAGCAAACCAAGGAGAAGCTCTGACCGTTCACTTGCTTCTTTCTCAGCACTTTCGTTACTGGCCAAGGCTGATTGGCGTCTTGGGTTACGACGAGTACCTCCTCCGGGTAGAAAGATTCGTCCACTTCCTTACCCCAGTAATCTTCCAGGTGCACGACGGGAGGCGAAGTGTCTCTCAGGCGGGAGACGGTGAAAATCTGAGGCGACCAACACCCTTTCGAGCTCTTATGAAAACCTGTTCTGTGTAGTAGGACCCTCACTTTATCCCCGCATTGAGCTTCTTTTTCATGGAGGGTACGATGGGCTTCCCATTTATCTTATTGAACAGCTTCAATTCGTTTTCTGGTGTGACTTCAGACGGGCTGATGCCCAAAGTCCTGTGTTTGCTGTTGTTGTAGTCGCGCACGATCTTGGGAAGCGCAGAAACGAAGTGGTATTTTCCGGTTACTATAAAATAACAGAATATTCTGTCGCGTAAAGTGCGTATCACGCATTCTGCCTGCGATGTTTTGATTACTGGAGAGAAGGTGGAATACATGTGGACCTTCTTTCGTGAGAGATACTCCTTGATGGTATTGTTGTAGAATTCCCCTCCTCTGTCGCAAAAGATGCGTGTAGGTGCGTTACCTCCCCGAAAAACTCTGATCATGGCCCTTTTCATTTCGGCGGGGCGCTTCGTCTTTAGCGGAAGGGTGCACAGAAAGCGGGAGAGGGAATCGATTGCCACGAGAATGTAGCGGTAGCCACCGTTGAATCTCTTGTATTTTGAAAAGTCGGCGAGGTCCATTTGCCACACGTCATTGATCTTGAGCGCGATGATGCATCTCCTATTAAACTTTCCTCTGACCGGATGGTGAAGCGTGTAGGCATCCAGCTTTCTGAGAATGGCGAGAGCCTTCTTTTTGCTTAAGTGACGCGCTTTTCTATAGCGGTCCACACCCTCCAAACCACCCCCTGGTTTCTCATATCCCTCCATAAGCCGTCCACGCAATGGAGGCCTGCTGCTGCTGTTGAGGCTCGCGAAATGTGGGCAGAGAAATCAGGCGCAATAGTTTCGAGACTTTGGGGAACCAGGAAGGTTTCTTTCCCGTCTTACGTTGCAACAAATAATTGACGAGTTCGTAAACGGAGGAGTGCCTGATGGGCTTGAATGACACGGAGACACAACCCTCGCGATCCCAGGAAAGAACCTTCTCTAATTCCGAGACGACCCTTTCCGCTTCCTCTTCGTCCACCTCTGGAGAGAGGAGCGAATAGTCAAAGTCATTTGTAGCGTCGGACGCCTTGTTTTTATTGTCGTAAGGGTCGAATCCGTACTGCTTGAGTATGCGATACAGTGCTTGCAGTATGAGTTTCACTTTGACGTCGTCACTCTCCTTCGAGGAAAGAATGTTTCCGATGGAGGAGGCGATCACTTCAATTCTGTTGGCCATTGACGAAAAGGTTCAACACTGCGGAAAGAAGGAAAGGAACCACCGACGAAAGAACGCCCTGTCCTCGCTGCTGAGACAGATAGCGCTTCAAACGTTGCGGATTCTTGTTGAATCCCATTTGTAGGCGAGCCGTCGTAAAAAGTGTGTGTGCTTCTTCAAACGCGCGAACGTGTCTGGAGCTAGAGCCACTTTTCCATTCAATACATTGAGGCAAATTTCGGAGAGGTGTTTCATGTCGGACGAGGAAGAACGTCTCAAGACGTTGCGACGGCGCGGAGGGGGTAGAGTGGAGAGTACTTTGAGTAAAGTGAGGTGAGGACGGAGATTCATTTCGAAGCGTAGATATATTGACGTTCACCCGGAAAGATATTGCTACGCAACCTGTGATCCTCGTGCGTATAGTTGTGAAGAGCCACGAGTAAATAAGCGTGGGGCGACGACATTGCTTGTTTATATGCGTCCAGAAAATACTCCAATCTTTTTCTGCCCGAAGCTGTTGCCCTAAATGTTCCATCTGGTGCACGCTGCGCACGCTGCGCCACAGGACGACGTAACTGGCATTTTAGGATATAGTTCTAAAATGGCTACTGTCGAAAAAGATGTTTTGAACGAGTAAGAAGATTGACGCGTTGGCATGGTGAGAACCCCAAATGAAAAGATCGGTCACCTCCTTCAAGGAACCGGCGTCGGTCATGTGATCGTCGACGACGATCAGCGTAGCGCGCGACGTGTCCCACTCTCGCGGTAGCTCCTTGGTAAATTTTACGGAGTCCCCAAATTCGTCCTGTATGCTCGGCGAAGCATATTTCTGCACGTAGAATATTTGTGACGGAGGCTTGTCCACCACGTCGTTCAGGTTCCTCAACACGTTAGCAACGAAAGGAGATTTGCCGCACATGGAGGGGCCGCTTAAGATACAGCGAAAAGAATGACGGAAACGAAAAGGTTCGGGGGAAGACATGTTGCGTGCGTACACGTTGCACGAAGAAAACGTTGCTGCCTTTCTACAGATAAACGCACGCGCAAAGGAAGGAGAGTGAAACCGAAACTGAGAAGCCACCCATTGCCGCTAGGAGCGCGCGCAGCGGAGAGTCGAAACCGAAAACACCGGCGGGCGGGCGCCACAGAGGGCGCTAAGAGCGCGCGTGCGCGTATGCGTAGCTGCCACAGCGCGTCGCCTCACTCAGTTGCTCGCTGGCTGTCGCGGAGAGCAGACATGTGCTCAGTTGCTCCGCAGTCCCCGCACTCACTCAGTTTCTGGCTGGCTGTCGCGGAGAGCAGACGTGTGCGCGGTTGCTCCGCCGTCCCCGCGCCCGCTCAGTTTCTGCCGGGCTGATGAGCAGTCGCCCCGGGGGACAAGGTGAGTGATTTGCCACGCTCCTTTTCTCGCATGTTCGCCGTGCCCCCCCCCCCCCGTGTTTAGCGCTGACCAACGAGTGATTTGTCAATGTTTGACCGCGCTCATGTTAAGCCTTTTCTCGCATGTTTAGACTTGTTTAGCGGAGAGCAAGCCTTTTCTCCGTGTTGACGCACGTTTAGCGGTTCCCGCCTTGTGTTAGCTGCATAGTGTTGTGACGCTGTGGTTAGGCCTAGTCGATTGCCTTTTCCCCGATATCTACTGTTTTCTGTGTGTACTGTGTGTTAAACCTTTTGTCTCGCATGCCTAGACTTGTTCAGCAGTGTTGGCATTTTCTTCCTGCTGCTAGTGTCATGTTCTGTCTTTCTCGCATAGAGCTATGATGGTGGCGCCATCTGGTGTGATGCCTTGCAACTACTTGGCCACCTGTCGTCGATCTCTGCAACTGCCCGTCGCCAACTACCAGCATGGCGGGCGCTGGTCACTCGGATATTGCGGAGCGGTTTCTTCGCCACGTCGTCCTTGATTTTCGAATAAATTGTTTCTCTCCACTCTAATTCTATCTTTTCATTTTATTTTCTACCTATTTTTTATTTTTTATGGACACAGGTTGTCGGCAACGCACAGGGTGGTCTGGACACGAGTTAGATGCTCCCCAATTAGCGTGATGACTCATTGGATGATGCTGATTAATGTGGGGGGTCCAAATTAGCTCTAATTGCTAATTAAACGTGTCCAGAAGCCTTGTAGCGTTGCCGACTGTCTGTGTCCAGTGATTACTACTTATGCCAGGCCTGGCGTGGGGAAGGTGAGTTTCCCGCATAGTATGGTATGCACGGCATTCTGTCATGATATGTGCAATAGTCTCCGGATGATTACAGTGACCGCAACTGGAGTCCTCCATGGAGCCGTTCTTGAATAGTTGCGAGTTCGTGAACGCAGATCCCGTGCGTAACTGATGGAGCATTGTCTGCATAACACGGGGAAGATCTTTCGTGGGAAGAGAGCGTCGATGGTTCTGCATAATGTCCTGTATGCCAGGATGACGCACTTCAACTAGCTGTTTGATGGCCATGTGCCAGTCGGTGTCGGCCGGAACTGGTAAGGATTGGCTGCAGCTGTGGTGTGCTGAGGATGCTAGCTGGTCCGCTCGTTCGTTGCCTCTGATGCCGACATGAGACGGGATTCATTGAAGAGTAAGCTCACCTCCGGTTAGCCTACACTCTAAATTCGGCACCCCGATACGTACCGCATGAAAGAGGACCCGCACCTGGGCCAAGCCCTACACATGAGGCACAGTCCTCAACCAGCAGGTACAGTTTGCGACCACTGCGAAATTCCAGCGGTACAAGGGCTCCGAGATCCATTCCGTACCTACTAGGTACCTCTTAAGCGCGGTCCAGCAGCTGTACCTCATATGTACCGCGTGTTTTCGGCGCAGGAGTACGAACGCCTTCTCACGATCTCAATGCGCAGCAAAAATATGTCGCGTGATTCCGAATACCAGTCAATAAATTCCCTTATGCAGCAGTGCCGTAATGGATCAGCACTATCATTCTATCAAAGAAGTGCAATAGCTAGAACCCGTGACCGTGAGGGATCGCACGTTTGGGAAGAATGCGTTTCTTGCAACCGCTGGCAAATCAGTTTGTTTTGAAACGTCGGGGAGCGAGGACGAGTCTGCTCGGTCTTTGAAGAAAGTCGTTCGACGCTTTCAATATTGGAGTCATTTAAGGTGCGTATTATATCTATGAAGTAATTATTCGTCCGCACGACGCATTTTCGTTCATCTTCGCTCTGATTCCCAGTGGTACTGATCACCGGCAGGCTGGACACAACGTCTGACTGACGGAGACAACGAACTTTGCGCTTCATACACGAACGTTGCGTGAATTAGAGAAGCCTACATTGCACTTTATACCTGGATTACACAAGCAAGTATACATGTTTTTCAGGTAAGCTATTTCGGTTGTTGGATTTTTTTTTACATTGTATTTTCGCCTAGGTTACATCCAGGCGATGTCGTAAATGGGTGAGTCAATGTCTTCTGTGGTTGGTGTTACGTTTTGCGGAAGAAACGGAAGTTGGGGAAGAACAGCAATCCAAAGGTGTGGAAGAGATAAAGAAGTGTGACTACAGAGCAGCCGCAATAGTGAAGTAGAGATGCAGTGGTCAGCGTTCATCCATATACGTTGTGCCCCGTGTGTTCGGCGTTTATGCATCATGAGTCATGACAATGCACCCTTGAAATGGATGTAATTTTCGAATAAATGTATTTGTTTGTGATATTTATCGTACACGCGCCCTCACATGCGGTACATCAAGCGGATAGCGCGCAGCGATTTATGCCTACCCGTCGGGGTGGTTCCCCCCTTCTACGATATATTAACAGCAGCTTCCTGCGGCTGTTAATATATCGTAGAAGGGGGGAACCACCCCGACGGGTTGGTATAAATCGCTGCGCGCTATCCGTTGCATCTACCGCATGTGAGGGCGCGTGTACCTCTTAAATTTAAGAGGTACATTTTTTTTTAAATGTACCTCTTGGCCAAGCGGTACTTAACCGTTACATATGCGTTACCTGATTTAGAGTGTATGCTGGGCACACGACTTCCTTATACAGCGGGCTACGAAGCTACCACACATGGGGTTCATCACGTTACAGAGGGCACTTTTGGAGTCCGTAAGCAAAACGGCCTTAGTTATTCCAGTGACTTGAACCGCAGCAGATGCGTGTAACAAGGCCAGGAGTTCGGCCATCGTAGATGAGATAGGGTAACGAACTGATTTTCCTTACCAGGCCATGTTCATTGACGGGATGTAGTACGCACTGGTAGCGCTCTCGGAACGGTGGTCAATGGAGCAATTCTTGAACACCACAGTATATGCGTGTGGTACGCGTCGCTTATCAGGTTCTCAGCCGCCATCCTGGCCACCAGGGGGCTGGACTTGCTCTTCTTCCGTAAACCCGGGATGTGAAGCGTTGTTGCGGGCACGAACTCACGCCATGGCGGCGCAGTTGGACTAGCTGGGAGCCGAGGAAAAGCCCCCCTGTTGACTACAGAGCTAGTGGCACTAGCCAGGCGTCCTAGGGATGTGTCTGTCCCTTGTTCGAGGTCTGTGAAGAGGGAATGCTTGTTGATAGATGTTACCGCATTATCCAGAAACTGGAGTCCTTTGAGCTCAGAGTGGTCACTGACAGGCTTTGCCTTAGCTTCCAGGTACGTTTGGGTGACAGAAGAAAAGGTAGGGAGACCAAGCGCAGTTCTTATTCCGGCGCGATGAAGGCGCTCAAGGGCCTGACACTGTGTAGGCGCAAGGTCTACGTACGGCGCCACGTAGAGAATGCGTGACAAGATGAGGGCTTTGTGAAGGGTGAGCAATGACCGAGCATTGCAGCCCCATGATTTACCGCTGATTCTGCGAAGCAGGTTGAGCGTTTTCTTTCCCTTGCAGATAGTCTCGTTCACTTGCTTAGACCAGCGTAATGCGCTATCGATGGTGACACCAAGATATTTACATGGCGCGCATCTTGGGATGGGAGTGTTATTAATGTGCTGAGGCTTGGGAAGTCTTTGCCCACGTACTTTCCACGGGGAATGGAAACCATGCATTTTGACTTCTCTGGCGACGCTTCGAGCCCTCTCGCAGGCAGCGCTGCATTGAGCCCGTTCAAGCCAATATCAGCTGTGTCACGAACTTTCTCCTTGTCCGTTCCCACGATGCGGAGTCAGATGTCGTCCGCGTAGATGGTGAGATGAAGGGCGTACGGTGTAGGGCGGACTCCTCGGTGAACCCCGGCCATGATTACGTTGAATTCTATAGGTGATAGAGCGCTGCATTGTGGGACTCCTCGCTCAAACTTCTTCATGGAACTAATACACCCGCGGACGGAGACATCAAACGTTCTGTTGGATAGAAAGTCACAGAGATATCCCAGCAGGCGGCCAGTGACTCGAGCTGCTTCGAGCGCAGCTAAACAAGCCGAGTGCGTTACCGAGTCGTATGCCTTCTTCACACCAATGAAGAAAGCGAGAGCAAACGCATTGGACTCTCTCGCTTGCTTCAGGCTTGTAGCCACTTCAGCAATTGCGTCAGACGCGCTCCAGCCCTTCCGAAATGCTGTAATGTGATCTGGGAAGCAATTGCCTCGCTCCGGGACCCAAGCCAGCCTTTTGTGAATTATACGCTCCAATAATTTGCCAACGAACGAGGTTAGAGCAATGGGACGTTAGGAGGACAGTTGGCTCGGTGGCCTCCCCGGCTTTAGGACAGGTATTACTCGAGTATGTTTCCAATCAGATGGGATGCATCCAGAGGTCCAGACGTTCTTATATAGTTAAAGCAGAGCGTCGAGCTGGTCATCACTTAGGTTTTTGAGGGCCTCGTTAGATATCCCGTCCGAGCCAGCCGCACTGCGCCGTTTTAAGCCTTGGATGGAAGACTTCAGCTCGGGCATTGTGAGGTCGTCGTCCGCTGGGGAACCGTTTGCTACAGTGTGGCTAGGAGAAATCCGTTGGGCACTGCAACTTCCTACACGAGCTAAATCACTGGCATAGTTTCGGCTATGTCCTTGGACTCCCTGTTAGACGCTACCGATAATGTGGCAACTGGGTCGACAGGTTCGGGAAGGCTTTCAATAGCTCTCAGGGTATGCCACACCTTCGTTGTTGGAGTATGGGCATTGAGGGACTCACTGAACTGTCTCCATTGAGTCCGCCTTAGCTTCAAGGTATACTTTCTATGGGCAGCACAGACACGCCTGTAAGTGAACTTCACCACATGGCACGCTCCTAGCCAACCATCATCCCGAATGACAACGTTCTCGTCTCTGATTCGTTGAAAACGGGAGGCGGAGCCTATTTTGTAGCCATAATGTGGTACATAATGGCTCCACATAACAGCTCCGCCTCCCGTTATCAACAAAGCAGGGGCGAGAACGTTGTCATTGGGGATGGTGGTTGGTTAGCAGCGTGCTATAAGTGGTGAAGATACGGACCTATCAGATTCATCTATACACAAAGTGTCACAACCAGCAAGTTAAAATCGCCGTCTGGAGCCGAGACTGTCGGCGGGCTAGCTTCGTCCAATTCATAGCCCTTTAAGGCACCTTGATGCTTTGTTGTGTGTGTCCTTCGGTGCTCCAGCGAATTCTGTGTTGCAGCGTTCTGCTCGCGAATTAATCAGGATCTGATTAGAGGACGGCGCTCGACTTGGAAAGATAGTTTCACCTTTGAATGTAGCAAGGCTGAGGGCCAAGTGTCATGGTGGTCAGTGGAGACCGGGGTGTGACAGTCGCGTATAGATATATGATCGGAATTTTCTGATTCATCATATTACGCAGGACCACTCCTGATCAGCAGTGGAATAGTTGGCTTCCACCTTGGTAAGTAAGTATTCTGTTCAAAAGCTACGGTCCACAGTGGCTCCAAAACCAGGTTGCAGCGCTCATACAACAAGAGGTAGCAACGGTTTCAATCACCGTCGGAGAGGGGGATGAAAGCGCTCGAGAGCAGCGCGCAATGTTACTGCGGTCCCTTTCAAAAATCAAGGATGGCATGCTGTATATTGTGGTGACGAGTCGAAGGGAGTGCCTTTACGGCGGAGAGGTTTTAGGGGTGTGGTCAAATGAGGAAATGCACCGAAAAGATCGTCAGACATAGCAGCTAGCTGCGCTCGTCCTTGATCCTCTTCGGGACGAGAAAGTGCGAGGCGGTATCGCCCACCGCTCTTAAAACAGAGCTTCACCGCAAAACATGCATCTAGCAACCACCACCCCGAACGTCATAGTTGACTCCCCTGATTTCCAGAGAATGGGAGGCATTTTTGTCGCATCTATATAGTTACATTAATTGTAGAAAAATGCGTTCCAGAAGTGACAGGCGATAATATCATTCTGCGCAATCGTTGGCCTTTTTGCGTGTTTTGCGATGAAGTGTTGTTTTTAGATCGCTCTCCAGTGAGGTTTTTTTCTCGAGCACTGCTGCAGCCAGACTCGCAATCATACAGAGCAGTCAAACGGACAGGTGGTGGTGGTTCTATTTCTGAGCGACGTGCCTGCCCTTGTGATACGTATAGGTGGTCTGCGAGACCACTGAAATATCATGTAGCAAAATTCGCCAACGTAAGCGCCGAAGATCCGTGTGGTGGTGGTGATGGAACCATTGCACGTGCAAACGGCCATTCCAGGACCGTGGTATTTATGTGTTCAGCGAAGAACGAGAATGGACGTTTTCCGAGTATGCGAATGCGCGTGCGCGGCCGCATGCAGATGGCATGAACTAATCTGCTTCAAGGTTGACGTTTGAAGACGTAATGAGCTTTCACTCTTTCAAGTTTGCGGCACGGTCGCCATAATTACTGGCACGCAAACGCGACGTTCGACATTCCACAGCTTAGGGGCGACGCAAACGTGGAAACAGGTCCATTTTGCTTGTGTTTTTTCAACTGTCCACCTTACCAGACCGACGTCGCGTGCTAACAATGGCCGTAGTTTACAAGGCGCCAAACCGACGAGTATTCGCAATTTCTGAGCCTGCAATCTGCTACACATACTCCGGAAGGCTGTTTTGGAATACTTCCGCACTTGCGAGCACATAATACCGGCGTAGACTCGCACGTCGGAAACCGGAGGCTTTAATGGTCCTCTTGATCCTATAATCTTCTGACGTTGTTGAAATATCAGACCGTGAGTTCTGCTTCAGCTGCACAGCTTCCTGAAAGGAAGCAAGTCAATGTTCGACGCAAGCCTGAGTTCCGTTCCTCATACACTTACAGTTGTCCATGACGGCGGAGGGTACAATCAATAAGTTCTATATCATTCTGGTATAAGTCACAACATACTAGCATAAGATCCCTGAATTCAGACTGGGATGTAGGACAATACATAAGTCTAATGACGTATCAGTCTCATGTCTTCATCAGTCATGCGACTTCAGTCATCAGTCTTTTTCTTGTGTTGGCATGCCTAATCTTTGGCCATGTAACCCGGTGTTCAGTAATGCTCATTGGCATGTTGTGGAGATGCTTGCTTTCTGTGTAATAGTTCTCACCTTGAAGTTTTCGTCGATATGCCAACAGTCGCGGATGTGATAGTTGGGATGCTGTTGACAAAGTCGCACTTTCGAATTGGCACAATAAAAGTCACTGCAACATGCCCATTTCGATCGCGAACGTCGTACGTTTAGTTCACACTGTCGTCCAGATAGCTCATGCCGGTGCTGCGGTGCTGTAGAAGATCTAGAGCACATTCTTCTCCATCGCCCACACTACCAACCTTCCCGATCCGTACTCTCCGGATCCCTTAAAGCTCAGCTCCGCCGATTTTCGACTGCGACAGAATGGAGCCATGCTTGGGCTGTGCGTTCGTTTCCGCACAGGGAGCATACATGTGAAAAATTTTCACCCATTTGTTTGTAGTTTTTAAGAAAACAATTTTTAAATTTTCCTGGCACGGCGGTCCTGTGGTCAGCAAACCCTGACCAATCCCGGCTTCGTCCTGGCTTAGCCGCGCTCGTGGCTTGGCTAACGCCAAATCGTCGATGCGATGACGGAGATCTATGGGCGAAGGTGAATGTTTTGGGTGTGTTCCCTGATAATTGCTGTCGTTAATAGCCTCAAAGGTAGTTTTGCCGGTCTTCTTTAACAAGCTTTACAGGACGGCCTCGTTGTGCAACGACGGCCGTCGTGAGCGGACATTCTGTGCCCGCACTGTGCTTCATGCTACCCACAAGACCTAACACCTAACGTGTGACGTACACTTACGCATTCTCAATAGCTTTGGCAGCGCACTATGCGCGGACTTGCTGCGCGTGCAGGAAGCACCACGAAAGCTATTGAGAACGAGAACGTGCTCGAAGACGAAGTATTCCTTATAAGAAACATGATAAAACGGTGCGGTGGTCCCCGATAGCTCGTGACAGCTGTTTCAGCACGATACAGCGGCCAAGACGGAGTGTAAACACAAACTGGTTGCCAGGCAGAGCTGGCTAGGTGTGGCTATCCAATCCGCGCAGTTCCAAGTATGACGTCACAAGTGGAACCGCCGCCAGGTAGTTTTTCTCAAATTTCTCACGAAGGAGTATGGAAATTTGGAAAGCAATGTGCGTTTATGAATGAAGTTGGGACCGCGGTTCTGAATATCACAACGTCTTCATACTTTCGGAACAGCAGCGGAGCTGCACTTTAACGAGTTAGACTCTCGCGCCCCTCTCTCATAAAAGTGCTTGGTCCCTGGCCCCATCTAGCCCACCAACGCTCTGTCCTCAAAGTTCTCTTCACCCTTCTGGATACCATGGGACTTCGATCCTTATTGTGAAGGGGCTCATTATTTTTTTTTCCCGCATCACCACCAGCAGTGGGGTGGAGTATCGCCCCTGGCGGTGAAACTCCCCATTCATCATCCTGTAATAAAGTTGTTTTTATAGCTCATGCCAATCCAGTACGAGGGTGTCCACAAAGGGTATCACACTGCGCTTGCACACCACTCCTATTTGGGTGCCATAGAGCTATGGTATAGGCATTCCCATTGAAGTCACTAAAAAGTTCCAGGCACGAACGCTATCAAACAACAATTTTATTTCGATGATGGTGATGATGATTGGGGTGTTTTATCAGCGCCCTTTTACAGCGGCAGCTGTTAAGGCCACACTTCGCCTTCAAGCGTTCGCCTCTACGTTTACACAAAACCCTCCTTCTAGTCCTCCTCCCCTCTCTCTGTGCGTTCGTATGTGTGGTGTGGTCTCGCTTCAACTTCGGTGTTTTGTGGAATGTGTTGTCTAGGTGCCGAAATTATCTAGTCAGGAGGGGACGTCCCAAGACGTCGCCGGCACAAGAAGCTGCGTCCAAGAACAGCGCCGACCCAAGCAACGAGAGCGGACGCGACGAGCTCGGTTGAATGCTACGGTTCATGACATCGGCGAAATAATCTGCTGCGTCCGATTGGACAGACGACTCTTGGTTGCCATAGTCTGCTTCTCACCCAGAGCAACACAGACACAGGTTCTGAACTTCGTAGTTTCCGCACTCACAGTACACCGACACAAACCAATTATTCTGCCGGGGAGTTTCAACGTAGATGCCAATAAGACCACATTCCCAATCGAGCTCGTCGACCAGACGGCATGGCATCTGTGCAACAAACTGACAGAACCCACCACCAACTACAATTCGAGAATGGACGTGGTCCTCGAGAATACAACATTGGTGCAAGAAGTGTCGACTCACGCAGCGCATCTCTCAGATCACAAAGCTCTCATCGTCACGCTCCGTGAGGAATAATTAAACACAATACACTGAGTAGAAACTCTGTTGTAAAATTCTTTAATCGCCATTTGTCAACAATGCAGCGACGAAAGTGTCTACACCACCCCTCAGCATTGCCGCTTCTAATTCGTGTTAATTCCAAGCGTTAACCATCTATTTCATGATGTTACATACCTGATGCATACCGTTTCCACCCCCATATATCTGTATGTAAGTGTCAGGGCCTAATTCGGCCAACTCTGCCATATTCCTAATAACGTCTTAGGACACTGCGCAAAGATACAGCCATCTGTTGTGCCATTTGTGAAGCAAGGAATTTCGAGAACAGGAAGAAGTAGCGTGTGAGAGAGAATAATTGATATTGGACATGAAAAACCACTTTTTTCGTTTCTATTTCTATGTCTAAAGGAACATAATTTTCCGTGTAGTTCCACATGTCTTTTGTAGTATAGCAAACTTCAGCCTTATTTTTGGGATTGTTCCTTCTGTTATGTGGGATTTGCTCCTGCAAGTAGCCTTCCCCACCGGGTTGTGGTCTAAATAACCGGAACGTTCCCTATCGCCAACCAAGAATGACTCTGACACAGGTTTGGAATAACTTACATTCTGACTTTATTCCTGCAATGTCTGCTCACTTCCAAGTCCCAGGCACGAGTGACCTCTTCCTCCCCAGGGTCCCCTCCCGCGACACCTTCCACTGACCTACTTCCATGCGCCAAATCGGCCCACGCGGCCAAACTGGCCAGTGGAAAGTTCCTGTGTCGAGGGATCGCCTGGGGGAGATGAGGTCACGGGAGGTTCCCCATGTGTCCCCCAAACTGGGTCACCACACTCCCCCCCACCTAAGGCCCCGACGGGGGGTTCGAACCTAGAAAGTCCATCAGTTCCTGGTCGAACGCCGCGGTCGACTTCGGGGCCTGGTCGCTGGGGGGCACCGGGTTGAGGGTGACGCCAGCGGTGGGAAGGTCCCCGGCGGTGGCTGTGCCGCGCGGCGGTGACCCGGCCTCCAGCAGAAGCTCCGGCCGGAACTCCCGAAGGATCCGCAGGGCGGCGGCGAAGCGTCCTCGGCGGAGGGCGCAGGTGGAGCGTCCGGGACTGCCGGTGTTCGGGTGGCCAACGCGGTCCGGTGACGGTCACCCAGCTCGTGGGTTGTGCGGTGGATCACCAACCCACCGCAGGTCCCGCACAGACGAGCCGTCTCCTCCTCCGTGTAGACGGCCGGGGGCTCCGAGGGGTGCCGGTCGGACAGGAGATGGCCCCGGAAGGTGGCTGCCACGGTCTCCGAAGCACCGCCACGGAGGGGACGCGGCTGGTCGCGCCACCTCCTCGATGACACGAAGCACACTGGCTCCTCCCCGACCTGCACGGTCCCCCGCTAAAGCGCATTGTAAGTCTCACTGCGCCTGTAGCACTGGACATTCCCGATGCTAACCGCAATGGGATATCAACCTTCCTGACGCGGACATTTCGTTCACGACAGTGCGCGTACACGGCGTCTCCGATTAGCGAGAGCGTGGCACCGGTATCCACCAGGCCAATGTACTCTTTCCCAGCTATTGTTACGCCTATGTACGGACTGAACACAGGAGCAGACTCCTGAACTCTGCAAGCTATTGGGGCGAAAACTGATCCATCCTCGGCAAAAGACTGCGGCGAGGTATGAAACACACGCCCCGAGCTCTCTCTGACTGCCGACGACGGATTAGGGCTAACCCCAACTGCCGCCGCCGACTAGTTTCCGTACGCGCGTACTAGTTTCCCTGCGCCGAGCGGAAATTTCCCCGACGCACAGGACAGTCACGCTTGTAATGCCCTGGTTGATTACAGCCATAGCATCTGGGCTGCGCCCGCCCGCGGTCCGCCTGTGGCATTCTGCTACTGGGGTCCCTCTCTACCTGGTTCTGCCTATCCTGAACCCTCCGAGCAGTGGATGTTCCACTCCTCGGACCGCCGCGTGAGTTTTCGCCAAACCCCGCGCGGCGCCTCTGTTCAAAGGAGAAAGGATCCAGGGAGCGCGGCGGGACGATGACGTCCGACCGGCTTCCCGCGTCCGCAACCAAGGACGTCGCTTCCCTTCCCCGTGGAACGGAGTCCTTCACACCCGCCCAAGCGCAACCCGGCTCAACTGATAGTTCCGGGCGCGGTGGAGGTTGGTACCGCAATTCAGACAATAAATCAGCCTGAATCACACGAGCCTCTCGTGCAAGCGCATCAAGATTCTCGAAATTTCGCCCCCGTAGATACGGACGGAAGCTAGGATGGCTCTGCCGTATAACACGCGAAACCTTATCCTGATCTGTGGCCGTCGGGTCGGCCCTATCGTAGAGCTCCTGAATTGCGCGCACAAATTCAATGAGACTCTCGTCGGCGTGCTGTGTGCGAAAAGCTAACTCTTCGCGCACACGCATTGCGTAGTCGGGTGGCAAAAATTCCTCCCTAAAACGCTGCCGGAAGTCCGCCATCGAGGTGAAAGGCTTCTGCAGCCTTCGCCATCGAGCGGCGTCCCCCACTAGAGCTACTGGCAAGACCTGCCCTAGCACTACCTCGTCGGACGCTCTAGATGCAACCTGATAGGTCTCCATCTCCAATAGGAAGTCAGCTACCGACTTTCTATCAGAGTATCCCGAGTACGTCGGAATTGTCATACTCGGGTGGAGCCGTGGGGGAAAAGTAGAATGCGGGCTAGTCTGCGCCGCATTCAACTGCTGGGTCAATGAAGCGGCAATATTTGTCACTTGCAGCAATAAGCTAGCGGTATCAACCGCTTGTAGAGTGGGGAGAGGTGGATGCACACCTGCCCCCGTGTTGGTTCCGGCATCGCCGTTGCCGCCACGTGCTCCTGCCTCGCCGGGGTTAATAGTGTCCCCGTTTGTTGCTGACCCGGACTGATTTTCCATGGATCGCGTATGCACTACCATGCCACGAGGCGCCTAACACCCGTGTTCCCCCAAAATCCTAACAGGGCCCCAAAAATGTAGAGCGCTCAGAACCACTCTCAATTGACGACAAAGGAACGTAGGCCTACGTTGGGCGCCAGATGTGGGATTTGCTCCTGCAAGTAGCCTTCCCCACCGGGTTGTGGTCTAAATAACCGGTACGTTCCCTATCGCCAACCAAGAATGACTCTGACACAGGTTTGGAATAACTTACATTCTGACTTTATTCCTGCAATGTCTGCTCACTTCCAAGTCCCAGGCACGAGTGACCTCTTCCTCCCCAGGGTCCCCTCCCGCGACACCTTCCACTGACCTACTTCCATGCGCCAAATCGGCCCACGCGGCCAAACTGGCCAGTGGAAAGTTCCTGTGTCGAGGGATCGCCTGGGGGAGATGAGGTCACGGGACGGTTCCCCATGTGTCCCCCAAACTGGGTCACCACAGTTATTACCTGTCACTTTGCGCTATGTATCGCAGATGATACTATATGCAGTTATGGGAGTGGTTCTTTAATGAAGTTCCCCATTGTTTCGGTGTTTTTTATGTTCTGTGCAGTATTTTTATGCGGTTTTTGTGTGAATGCAAACTAGTATTTTTTCAGCATCATCCACCGGCTGCACCTTTTCTTTTTCCTTTTTTTTTTGCCCCTTGTTCATTTTCTTGTTCATTTTTTCCTTTCTCTCTCGCTCTCTCCTTTCTGTGAGCCTTTCTGTTCTTGTGTCACTTTCTTCTACCATCAGCAGTTTGCGGGCAGATCTACAAATGAGAAATGCAGATTTTACGGCGTATTTTGGTTTCAGACGTGCCTGGGCCACAACCTTTCACTTTTGCTTCATCATACAGAGAAATTGCTGTCAAAATGTTAACTTCGAATGGTTTTCATTGTAAATTGTAACGTTTCTGACATACGTGCTGAAATAATCGTTTAAAGCATTCAGTGCTTTCACACGTCAAGCGTCCTGGAACAGCTGGTCGCACGAGTGCGACCTACGTTTCCATTTTTTTCTTTCTCTTTCTATTTCTGTAATGTTTCTGCGTACTTCGATGTATGAAGCACGTACCGTTTTCGCAACTTCCGCTTGGCATTGTGGGCAACCATTTTTACCCTCCACTGCATAATCTGTCATTTATGATAAGGTAAGGTGGGGCAAGATGAGACAGAAATTTGCCATTGAATATGAAATTTTTATTTTTCGTGTTTTTTTTTAAGCCATAGGCACGTTGTCAGGGGCCTAGAGCTTCTGACTTGTAAAGGCAGAACGGACGTAACCAGTCTAAAATTCAAGAAATTCAAAAATGCAGTTTACCTCACCTTACCTCAACCGTCAGGGCAAGACGGCATTTCTGATTGTTTGCAGTGGGCATTAGGCGGGATATGGGGGATGCTGAGTCAGTCCCTGTCCATGTATAGTCCTCGCGGTATGCTGTTAATACGTCCGTCAGCACGGGAACAGACGGTTCCCGTATGACTGTGTTCTCAGTGGGCTACAGCGTAGATTTACAGTCCGTGAACGCTGTCCATACTCGGGGACTACACTCTTAAAAACGAACTTCCCCGCATAGCACGCTCCACGCTAACCATCATCTCGAACCATATCGCTATCTGCCCTGATTTGTTGAAAACGGGAGGCGGACGCCTTTTTTGTGACAACTATGAACAGTATAAGTGTCACAAAAACGCGCACGCTTCCCGTTTGCAACAGATCAGAACGATGTCATTCGAGATGATGGTTGGCTAGGAACGTGCTATGCGGTGAAGTTCATTTCTAAGAGTGTAGGATCGCAATCGAAAAGTAGTGAGCAAGACAAGTGAACGAAATAGCGTCTATTTGCGTAGTCTTGTGAACGTTATACTGAACGTTTGTGGTACGTATCTCTTATTCGTATTTTATTTTCATTCCTCGTTTTTCATTTATCTTCTAAGACACCTTGTCGTCCTCGGCCAGCAGGCAGGCCTCCCTTCCCGATACGATACGATACGATAGTCAGTGTTAAAACAAAGCCTCACCACATAACACGTTTCTTTCCAATCCAAGCATTGTTCTTCGGATTTCTTGAAAATGCGATGGCCATGCGTTTTTGGGACACTTTGCATATTCCATAATAAAGGAAGCGTGTGCCTTCATTTATTTTCCTTTTTTTCTTTGCGGAATAGCAAGCCGACGTCCCGTTGGGCTGACCTTTCCCCCTTCTTCTTCCTTTGGTCTAATAAATATATCTCCTCCCCGCCGTGCGCTTCGTGTTTTGAACAAGACAGAACAATGACATTCATGACGTTTGGCTCCGATAACAGTTAACAGCATTAACGTGTTATATGGCGAAGTTATATTTTAACGGCGTACCTACTCAGGACAGAACTTCACCGCATAGCACGTTGTCCACCAACCACTGCCACGAATGATAGGGTTACCGCTCCTTACCCTCAGAGCGAGGGGGGCGTACGCCTTTTTGTAGTAATTTGGAGATAAGATAATTGCTACAAAAGGGCGTACGCCCCCCCCCCCCCCTGTCTCTCTCTCTCTCTCTCTCTTCGAATCAGAAGTAATAGCCCTACCATCCGTGGCAGTGGTTGGCGCACAACGTGCTATGCGGTGAAGTTATGTTCTGAGAGTGTAGTGCGTAACCACAGTCCCCCTTCGCTCCAAGTATGCATAGCGTATTAAGCACGCATTCACTTTCCACGTGCATATAAACACGGGCGCTGCAGTCTTATTGCCGTTATAGCGATAAAGTTCTCTCAAGCAGTTCATCCGGTAAGTATCGATGGACTTCTTACGCCGTCGGTGGATTGTAAGCTTTCGTTAACGTGCTGCCTTCAATTGCCTTGTTTCGTTTTAACAGTTATTAGTTGAAATAAACGCGATGCTTTTAAGGTCGATCACATTAAGTGGATAAAGTGCAGCGATATTTGAACCTTTGTATTTTGCTTATTTTTGTACTAGTGACTTCAGAGCGTTCTTCAGCAAGATGAAGGTGGTCGCAGTTTCATTCCTGCTTTGTGCATTTGTCGGTATGTCCATTCAGTATACTTAGTTGCCATTAACTATCCACGCATGACCAGAATCTAGATCTAGTGATGGATCGTGATCATCTTGGCCTAGTGTCAATAATATTTTAAGTTACTAAAAGGCTTTAAAAGGGCTAGTCGTATGAAAATGCAAAATTTAAAACTGCTGTATTCGATATAACTGAAAACAATCGAATGCCCATAAACGGCTCAAGTTAAGCTTAAGTTAAGCTGCTCAAATGGCTAAACATTAAAAACAATTTTACAAATAATTGAAGCTGAATTCAAAGCTGATGATTCATTCTATAGTTAGGATTATTGTTAGGGAAGGTCACGCTCTGTCACAGCTACGTTTGTTCTTTGGGTCATGTTACTTCTCATAACCATATTCACCGGTATATCACCCTCACTCCAAACTTAGAAATGTCTACTGCGGTTATTCTCATGGAGAAAGACTATAGCCACCGTTAAGATGAAGCTGGTTAACATAGTTCGAGTCGCCCTACACAGCCTGTAGCCTGCGTTTCTTTTTCCTTTTTTTCTCTGTATACAAAAGGTCCTCCATGTACCCCAATCCTATACCCCCCCCCCCCCTTCACCTCTCTTCATGCCGAGGGACCTCCCACGCCCTTCTTTGGGTGGAAGAGAATATATATAACAAACAATTCTCGTAATGTCGATTTATTGCCCCTTCAAATGCGGTAGATATGCATCAGAAAATGGCACCACGAATTCCTTTGTCCCTTCACCAGTGTTGATAGTGCACATTCGATGTCAGACTTAGCCGTAACCCACGAACTCGTAGCCTGCGCAGATACCAGCGCCGAGAAGCTCTGGATTTGGGACTGCGTTGGAAACGCAGGGCTGAAAACAGGGCCCTGGAAAACAGGGCTGAGAGATACGCTGCCTCGTGACACTGGTTTCGCATGCTCGGTTTGGCGGTCATCGCATCTACGTGGATGGATGGATGCTCACTACCGGTTACGCTCCATGCGCGCTGCGTATTATATATATAAAAGAAAAACTGCCAAAGTGGTGCTGGCGCCTGCTGAGGCCATGCGCTAGCGCGCTACGGGTATGTCTGGCGGCGGGTGTACAATGATCCCAGAGCGTGCCGTGTTCGAGGCGCTACTAGTATGCATAGTACTACCAAAGGCACATGTCTTTTAAGAGCACGAAATCGTCCCTGCTACATGCTGTCTTGACGTTTCAAAGGGATGTTGGATATTGTCAGAGCTTCGCATACGCAATACACATAAAGCCGAACTTGGCCGCATGAAACCAACCATAATTAAAGTCCCTGGATTGGGACTTTAACCGTAATCCCATATGACATCGTTTCCTTTCCTGATTTGTTGAACACTGGAGGCGCACATCTTTTTGTGACACTTGTGTTTACGCCTCGTGCTTTCCACAATTCAGGCGTGATAACGTTATCATTTTGCGTAATGGTTGGCCTTCAGCATGTTACGTGGTGAAGTTCTGTTTTTAGAGTGTGTGGGGTACCCAAGCGACATTGCCAAGTAATAATACAGGTCGACACAGCCAGTAGAGCGTTTGAACGCAGAACACCATTCGTGAGTGACCCTTTCGCGCGTGTTTTACTTTGCAGCGACGGTACAAAGCGAATGCCCGGAGCTGGTTGCTCTCAGTGGCGTTATGCGTTGCTACGCGGAAGTGAAGGCGGAAGCCGAACGCCGGGGCCTGCCTGCCGGATCTGACGAGTTGGACCTTCCAAATCCAAAAAGACTCAAGGGTGCATGCTGGTATGAAACGCTTGCTGCCATTTCAACTTTTCAGCTCATATGCATTTCGCGGTAACTTGAGGAGGTGTTCATCCTTCGGTGATATGATTGCATGTCGGGCTGACATGAGGAAAAGGGTTAAAACTTGGCGGCTTTGTAAATCATATTTAAAAGTGATCAAACACTCCATGCGAGGACAAAGACAAAAGGACGAACATAAAATGAATCAGTGCAGTTGTCGTAGTGCATGTGTCGGAGATTTCCGGCGCACGACCAAAGACCCCCGCGTGGTCAAACTACCCGCTGTCTATTCGCGACTCCAGTGAACTATAGGTGGCGCCCCGAAATTCCAAGATGGCGGACGAGTGCAGGTCTCCCGAGCCAAGCGAGCGTAGGGATTGCAGTGTCGACCGAAGTATGTTAATCTGCTTCAGTTTTTCATATGCATAAATTGACGTGCTTCATGACAAAGAAATTAATTTTGTCTTCTGATTATCTCATACTGTGTCAGTTCAACTCAGAGAAGTAGGAAAAAAGTTTCCGTCGTCGGAGTTTATTTACAAACGTGAGTCGAACGTACGAAGGAGGCATTTTAGAATCTAAGAAGGCAAAGCAGGGACTAGTTTCTTAAGAAGCGTGACTTAGCCTGTATTTTGGAATGTGGATTAGTAGTCTGCAAGGCAATGCCATTTTTGAGTTCCTCCTCCGATAGTCCCGTAGTATGTGAGTGCTGCAAATGAACAACAGCTCCGTATGAAGTGTAGTGTCTCTAGGAATTAGATAGTTCTTGTCCGAACTTTGATGCTCAAATAATCGTAAAAAATTGTGATGAACAAGTTAACGTACACATGGGCATTTGCAAGAACTCAAGAGATCGCGTCTTTGGTGGTTTGGTGATGACAAAACGTGCTCATATGACGTGACGTTTGCATAACTCTGACTGCATGTCAAATGCATACGTGAACGATACATATTTTGAAATCCCGTGGCACACACGCGTATATCTGACACTTTGTCTTCACTTAACACCATACATGTGCAATTATTTAACATGCCATATGTTGCGCGGCGAAAATATGAGCGCTGCAAACATGCACTGGCACAGTGAAGTATTCTTTTTCTGCACTGCTCTTGGTATTCACGTACAACTTGGTTGATACTTTTATCTTTGCGAGTCATTCGTTGATACGTGTGAGACACCAGACAGAAGCTTTCTCTCGCAGAGAACACCCATAGTGGATGCTTGTCTACGCCGCATTAGTACGGTGATATTGTTTACTTTGCATGAGGTTTGAAAATGCGTGTCAGCAAGACAAAGACATGCCGGTTCCTTGTTCTGCATTCCGAAGATTAATATTATGATGAAACCGTGGCGACACAGTCGATCACGAAAGTGTGCGATGGGTCAACACATATGAGAATTCCGTTCTTCTTCCTTCTTGATTAGGAAATGATGAAAAGAAAGCGTGGCGTATTTCCAACATGCTGAGAAGAAATTCATACTGCAACATTCCTGTTTTCGATTTCGATACATTCTTTGTTGCCGGCCTTCTGTCCATTAGCAGGAGAAACGTGTTCTGCTGTACTGCTTCCCTGCCCCGACGCGATCTCGAACCTGCACTCGCAGCTTTTCGAAATCTCCGCCAGGTGGCTACGGCTTCGCTGGAGTCGCGAATACCCTGCTGCACGTACAGCATGTCGCCACAGAAACAGGCTGAGGCTCACATTACGGGTAAATCTACTTAAAAAAGTTGTTGTCTTCTTCTTTTAGCTTCGTCCGTGCAGCGAGGCGCCGTACACTGTTAGAAGAAAAGGTATACAAGGTGTCCCGGCTAAATGCGAACATATTTAAAATATATATATATATATATATATATATATATATATACATATAGTTGAAATAAATGGGAGACAGAAGACGAAAGTAGGGGAAGTAACAAAAAAGGGGTTTATTAAAACTTTAAAATCATAAAAGTTAGGGAGGATGTCTACGTTACGGCGGAAGCTCCGCCTTCTTCGGGACAAAAGAGCTATTTAGCTCTTTTCTATTTTTCCGTGATGCAGTGTGATGATTTTAGCATCTTGCGTGGACCGACTTTCCATGGAACGGAAACGTCACCTTGAGTCTCAGGAGCAGCGAAGGGGTTGTTAGGACGGTAACGGGAGAAGAACCGACGACGACTCAAAACCAGCTAATGAACCCGTTATCGCTTCATCCACTTTCTGTATGTTGAATAAAGTGTTTATTTGCCGGTTTTGAGTCGTCGTTGTAAGTTCTTGTCCCGTCTGTCTGCCCTGTCCAGTTCCTCCCGCTGCAACGGGGGCGGCGATGCCCTCATTCGCGCATTGTGGTGTTTTCTAGAAGGACGGAAATCCCTGAACACACGGGATGAGTGACCTGTAGCCTCTAACCAAGCTATCCTTCATCGCTGGAGGCTAACGATGTGGAACTCGAGAGAAGCCCACAAATACAGGAGGATGAGATATGTGTATTTAAGTGTACATATTTTAAATATAAAGACGCCTAAAACGGTATTTAAATATAAATACATTTTTCTTGCCTGTATTTAAATACGTATTTTAAATACATGTATTTATATTTTAAATACAATGTATTTAAATACTGCCCATCCCTGTCACATGTTCAACTCCAGCCCAAATGATCGTATTCGGACATTCCAAGCTGATACTTTTTCTGCGCGAAGATACAAAAGGGAAAGAAAACATTTGTACGATGTGTATGTGTGTGCTTTTTTTTCTTATTCAGTACCGAGCGAGAATAAATACACAAGTCATACTCTCGTGTAAAATTTGTACACAAAAGGAGGTGTTCAGTCAAAAGTGGCGTTCAGTCAAACGTCTTGAACAAAACCGCATTCAACTGAGCAGCATTCGGTCAAATTGGCGGACCACGTGCTAGCCACTAGGTGCCGATTTCGGGAATTGTCGCAAAAATAAAGTTGCTGAAGGCGCACCTTCATGGGGTAGACGGTTGGTACCATCACGTGCGAAATTCACAAGTTAGTATTTTTTGTTTAATTGGTGAGGGTATTACAAACGAAGAGTGCATAGCATAAGTACAGCCCCACTGATGCCAACACAGAATAAATTATTTCGCCATCGTGAACCGTTTTCTACTCTTCCAGCCGGGAGATTTTGGTGAAGCAGCAAAACGATACACAAGTCGAACAGAGTGCAAACCAAGGAAGCAGCCGACAGACACATGAATAGATGCGTTTGTTCCTCAAAGCTGCGTTCTCCTCAAGGGTTGTGCCTCATATGCACCAAATGCTCATAACCTCCAAACGCTCAAAACCTCCAAACGCTCATATGCACCGAAAAAAAGTTTGTGGTTTTGAGCGTTTGGTGCAAATGAGCAGGAGGGGAGAACCTGCTCATAAGCACCAAACGTCCAGAACACCCGAATGCTCATATGCACCGAAAGGCGGGCGACCACAAAGGCTGGGTCTTCCTCTCCCGCATTTGGAAGAAGGGCTTAGGGTGAGAGAGGTGGAATGAATGGCGGCTACCAAGGCCGCTTAATGTGTCCGTTTGAAGTTTACGTAACATTTGGGTTATCCTGAACCACACATCCACCGTCCCTCTTCTCTTCTCATATGGTCATGCAACATTTTCCTATTTAGCGTGAAGTGGTGTGAAATCCTATGGAATGGGTTACGGGCTCCCGCTGGGGCATCACACACTAATGTCCCGCGTAGAGATTATAGACAGATGTCTATGCAGCATCCTAATAAATCAATTCTACATGGAAAAGTGCAGTTGAACCTGTTTACTAATCACAGCCAAGAAGATGCGATACACGCTGCAAATACGAATTTATAATGTGCGCGAATTGGTCCATGATGGTCGTGAACGGCGCTTCTAGTGTCATCTCTCCCGATGTGTAGCGTCCGTAACTCCACGAAAACCAGTGACGAGCTTCCCGTATCGCAGCATTGTTCTGCGCGTAAATCCTGTGGCGCTGGTTTGGCTGCGCAAGCCGCTCCGTTCAGCAACTGTCTAATACGAAATAGAGCGGTAAATTTCAGTTTAGAAATAGGTTCATTTCCTCCATTTCTGTCTTTTGTCAACTCTTTTTTTTTTTTTTTTTATGTGTAGTGATCGGGCTGTACACAGAGAAAAACGTACCTGATTCGTATTATGTATGTCGCATTGAAATTCCACCAGGAACTTCGACAGCGACATCCGTGGCTGACTATGGAATTTCACACGTAAAGAGTTGTGCCATCCCTCCGCGTGGTTGTTGGTACGGATATCGTCGTCGTCGTCAAAGAAATTCCAAAGAGGGACATTTGCTAACCACTGCCGCTGAAAGTATTCGGCGAAAAGGGCCATGGCTGCTTCCGTCCTGGGGTCCGGAAGGCGGGGTCTTGATGGGACCAACGATAACGCCCAGTGAGCCTGAACTAGCCTTGGAGGAAGGAGGCTCAGCGCTGCACAGCGTCGCAGCCAGGCCCTGGCGTCATCGTAAGGTTCTGCCGCGTACACTCCAGTTCCACAGTATAAAGTCTATATCGGGAAACGTACAATTCAACTAGTTATAATATCTGACACACATGCTACAGTGGATGGACAATATATGGACAATTTCAACAATATAAATGGACAATTTCATGTAACTACCTTGAGCCCAAGCTCTCCCATTTTTCTTTGGAGGCACTGTCCAAAGTGGAACAGGCAGCCTTTTACTGTTGCGGACGGGAAAACCGAATGGAATGCTCCCATAGCGCCCTCCTCGAAGTCAAAATGTCCTCTTCCGCCAGAAATGGCTCCAACTGTACCATGCCTGTGAATAAATTAGTGACAATAGCCGGATGGGTTGAAGTATACGTATATGCAGCAAAACATCATGCTGTTATAAGTAAGGTATTATCTGGAAAAAGGGAAAGAAAAGATAGGTATATAGTTCATAGAGGTAAGCGAGCATAGTGGGCTTCATAGGGCTCCATTTTTATGTGAACATTTGTTGTACTTGCGCACGTGCGTACCTCCTTTCGAGTGAGTCTCGCACGGATTGGAAGAACACCCTGTATGTTGCCGAAGTCTTGTCCGGAAGTAGTCCCACTACTAGCGGGACAGCTTCGCCCCGTACGAAACCATGTATCGAATACAACTGACAAAACATTGCTGGTTTGTACGAGAACGTGCCGTCACAAACCCAGTGGTGGGAGCTGTGGAGCATGGCGAGGTCCAGCTGCGAAGAGAAGGCCAGCAAAGGGGGATTTCTGCTCTCAAGTATAAGGTAGGACCTCTTTATAAGGTAGGAGGTCTTTGTCAGCTCTTCCCATGTTTCCCTGGGGTCGCCAATCCCACGAAGAACAGGATACCGTTCATTAATCTTCCTCTGGTACGTAGGTCGCAGTGAGCTGTGTAGAAAAGAAGCGCACGTTCATAAATCTTATATTGATGATATGAAACGTACACGAGCAGTTCACAAATTCCAATCTCGGGGACGTCGTTTCCGCCGTTTCTAGCAGCCCATCAAAAGACCCGCGCCCTAAACGGCAGTAAAATAACTAGTGTATCGATCTACACGGCTATGATATTTTACTCTATACATGTTTTTCAACAGGCTCCAGGGTACTTGATAACGCGAAAATCTGTAAGCACCGGAATTTCAGTAAAAGCAGCTCCGCCTTATTCTAGTAAGTATAGGCCCATCGTCATTATTGCCCTTCGTATATGTGTAGAAGATGCTAGAAAATAGCATGATGACAGCACTGATGAACTAGAAAGATGCACTTTCTAATTCATCATGTGTGTTCATTATTCCCGAGCGCAACTCCTCGTTATCATAATGTCACCTGAAATCACCACCATAGTAGATGTCGAATACAAGAACACGGGTGTAGGAAAAAACGGTCCCGGAAATAACGGTCCCGGAAAGAAGGGTCCCACTGGCAAAAGGCGGAAAAAAGGTCCCGCAGGCATGGAATGGTTTTGCCATCGCTTGTGCACAAGAGCACATCTTTGGTGTGACAGATGATGCTCCTCAGACAGAGATAGTTATTATGTTTTGTGAATACGGTGTTTTATTTGCTCTTTATTGTTTCTTCTTGCTTTGAATTGCCTAGTTGTAGGACGTGACTACCCCGCTTGACTAAAATTCCTACCCCAAAGTCGGCAATAACTCGATCGGTAGCTGGCTTCGGGTAGTAGCTTCGGTTGGCGCTTACACTTGACGTCATTCTCTTTTCCGGCTTTGGCCGGAGTTCTTAGACCTAGGTCAGTGAACTTTTTTGTCTGTGTAACCTACTCTAGCCTAAGCATGGTACTGGTGAAAAGCTTTCTGTCCTTCGGTTAGCGCTTACACTTGACGTTATTCTCTTTTCCGGCTTTGGTCGGAGTTCTTTTTGTCTGTGTAATCTACTCTATCCTAGGCGTGGTCAGGAGGAGGCCTCGAATAAAAGTATGCTGGTTATACCAGTGGGGTGAGGGGTATATGTTTACTGAAAAAAAATGATACTAAACTAATAATGATAACTACAAGGAAAGGTCAGCCAGGTTGCGAAGCCGGTTTGCTACTCCTTAAACACAGAAAAGAACACGGGAGTGACAATAAAAAACTTGTGTCAGCACTAGTTCATAGACTGTTCATCCACGGTGTGCACGAATGTACTAAGAGTATTCAGAAGAATGTGCGGGAGAAAGAAAATAACGGCTGGGTCCGGTACCATTTTTTCCTGTCTTACTATAGCAGTGTGACGGTATCCGCCCATTTCATCGAACGCCGATTCATCGAACGCCGTTTCATCGAACGCCGATTCTTTGAACGCCATTTCATCGACACCAATTCATCGAACGCCGTTTCATCGAACGTCATTTCATCGAACACCATTTCAATGCCAAATGCCTCGAATACCGAAGTTGCAAATTCGAAAATTGGAGTCCACATCGCCTGTCGTGTCACTGAAAAAGCTCGTAATTTTATTTTTCGCTTTCCTCCCCTCATACAGGGTGTCCGAGAAAACGTGTCATTGAATTATAATATAAAAAAAACTACACCACCTATAATCATGCGGTCAACGGCATTTGTTCTTACTAGGTGTTTGCCACCTCCTGATGTGAATGTCGTGTAACGTAAGTTTAATTAGGTAAATTTTTGCGAACTGAAGTCGGAAATTTGCCGAGTAAAGGTCACTTTTTTCCCCACCAATGTGAAGAACGTGTCTAATTTATTCAAATTAATGATAATTTACAGGATATTCAGGGGCTATCCCATCACAAAAAATAGCCGAACATCATGCTCTACGGAGCTAGCGTGCGACAAATGTTTCAGCGCAGTCCTTGTCAGTCCGACGCAAGGAGGTTGGAAACCCAGCCCACACCAGCAACGCAGAAAGAGATAACACAGGCATGGCTTACCGCGTCCGACTTTCGCTGGGGATGGCACTTTCCGTCTCCCAATTTCAGGAACTGCCACTTTTTCTACTATCACTCTGTGGCATACCTGGGTGAATTACTTGTAAAATGTAATTATATTACATTACTCATTACTGCTACTGAAATGTAACGAAATTACATTACAATTACTACGCAAAAGTAATGACTTTACTTATCATTACTTTGCCATTATTGGCATACATGTTCCCGAGCTTTTGTGGAAGGCACAAGGGACAAAAACACACAAGTTGACGAAACTTGCCTTCCCCCAAACTTTCCGGGAAATGTATGGTGAAAATGTAACAACAGTTAGCTTGTACTCTTCTGTTTGTCTCTTCTACATGTCAGGCTAGTGTGCCACGTATGACGTATCGTTCCACAATGTAGAGACGAAGGTGACATAATGTATCACTACAACAAGAAGGTTGTCTGGAGGGCGGGGTTCGCAAACAATAAGTCTGCAATGCAACAAACCGTTGACCTGAACAACGTTTGTTTGTGCCTGGCTCGTCGACGGGAACTGAAGTTCCCCGTGCCGATCAGCCATACAGGACGAAAAGATCAGCACGGAACACAAGTTGGAAGCAACGCTGCGCAGCCAGCAGCCACCCCCACAGAAGCGGTCTATCAGGATCACAAATTAATAACTTGGAGCCTTACACAGAAATCGTCGTGAAATTACACACCAATTTAAGCACTGACGTTTTAAATAAATGGCCCGCGTTAGCTATGCAAGCACAATACAGAACGCCTATAGCTGTCGTAACTCTTCTGGTCTACATATTGAGACTGCCTTAGTAAGGAAACCTAAATGTCTCACCAGGTTGACTTCTCGTAACATGTCATCAGCCTGGAAAATTTTGAAGCCATTGAGTTGCGCGACGATAGTGCGTTTTAGTACAGCGTAGGAACTGTACTATGCGTATGGTTAGCGTTTGAGCAACACGATATGCGAGGTGGTATAGCGTGCTATACTAAAACCGTCTTGTGGTACCCCCCAGGTTCTGGCGTCTTCTCTGAAATAAAAGCGATTCGATGAATCGGCGTTCGATGAAACGGGCGCCACAGATTCAACGAAACGGCGTTCGATGAAATGTCCACTTTTCGACGAAACGGTGTTCGATGAAACGGCGTTCGATGAAATGTCACGGAACCCAGTGTGACATGTAATTGCCCGCTGTTTTTGTTCCTGAATAAATCCAAGCGTATTTGTGCAGTAATGTCATCTGTCCCGCACCGATCGAGTTACTGCCAACTTTGGGGTAGCAATTTTAACCAAGCGGGGTAGTCATGTGCTACTACTACGCAATCACTACGCAATTTATAATTGGTAATGTATTGAATGTCTAAATAAAGCACTTATCTATCTAAAAATTCAAAGCAAAAAAAGAAAGAGGAAAATAAAACACCGTGTTCATAAAATATAATACATATATCACTGTCACACCAAAGATGTGTGTTTAAGCGATGGCAAAGCAATATCGCCTGCCTGCGGGACCATTTTTTCCGCCTTGTGCCAGCGGGACCCTTCTTTCCGGGACCATTTTTTCCGGGACCGTTTTTTCCGGATCCCCAAGAACACTCTTACAATACGCAGTGAGATAGGCATACATTCGTTATGTTGAATCGTTACTGTATTGTCCCTCGTAATAATACGGGTATGTTATGCAACTCAACTCTAACTGATCGTGATACATTTCGGGGCAGAAGAGTGGTGGGCGTTCTTACGTACCGATACGTCAGCAGGTGACTTTCGATTTGGGCTCGCCTGTCATGCGGCACGGTTCCGTGCTCTTCTACAAACTTTCGCAAAAGAAAGCTGTATGCTTCCCGAGGCCTGTTGCAGGTTCCTCCGAAAATCTGCTCCCTGGCATTTCTTTCGAAATGTTTTGCAACTACCTGCAGAAACACAACAAATAAAAAATGACAATTAGTGAGGAAATTCACCGAATAAAGTGTGGCCCACAACCTAGCTGAACAGTAAGCGACAGACAATAAATAAATAAATAAAATAGGAAAACATGAGAAACTAGATATCGCAGAAAGGGGGAGTAGACACTGCACTGAGGTTAATGGGTGCAGCTTTTAACAAATTGATGAGTTCTTGCATGATAAAATTTGCGACTGGTATCCAGGTTTGCGTTGATTTCTAAATGGAAGTGCAATTTTGAATCCTAACCTTATCGGTAAAATACACAAACGTAATGTGCAGGCACAGCAAGCAGCAGCTCTCTCTTTCATTTTTCTCAATTTCACTCCTAATCCGAATACGTACCTTTGGTTCGGAGTGAGGACTGCAAACGTGACTTCCGTCCTTCACACATTGTGCGTTCGCCGTCTTTGGTTACGTAAATCACACTCGTACTAGTAGAAGCGGGGAGCTTTTGGACCACTGATAATTGTTGGAGTTCGCCATTGCTTTGCCGACCTTGCCGCAAGTCGCAAGTGGCCACAAGTGGGAATTACGCGTGTCTGGTGTTCGGAACACTGCAGTTTTCTGAACGGGAATATAATATGTTTTATCGTAAGATAGAATAGAATACAAGTAGAAAGAAAAATAAGCGTAAGATAATCTGTCTGGAAAAACTTCTCTTTTGAGTTGTGATGAAACTCCCCATCTCAAAATAAAGACGTTGTTCTCCTTTTAGTTTTGGGGAACATTGGGGCCACAGCTTAAAGTGTGGTTTTGGGGCGTTGCCCTTGAAGGTCCATGCTTCATAATGAATACGAGAAGAAAAGCTGGCGTAGGGGCGTTCAGAACTCTGGAAGAAGGTATAACCCCCTTTGAAAGGCTGAGCTTTGTCCTCAAACAAAAATATCCTTCGGACTTTCTAAACTGTGCGAGGAAGACAACTAAACCATTGGGGAAATGTCAGTGACCCAACGCAAACAACTGGGGCGCTATCAGATTGCGCTTTGTATCTCACTTTGCGACATCCACGCAGCCTGCAGACACATTCTAGTGAAAACCGAAAAAATACCAGTTCATCTGTTTGGCTACCGGTAACCGTAAATATTAAAACTACGAATCCCATAACTGAAACCACTTTCAGAGTTCTGACGCTGAACCGTAACCGAACCGATATTCGCTTCGGTTTCAGTCCCTGGTTGAGAGACCTGTGTTCTGTTTGGTCTTCTCTGTTCATTGTCTCATCTACTACAACGTTACATGAGAAATATGTACGCCGTCTTATTAATTATTTCATTGCCCTTACAACCCCGCTTCTGCTGAAGATACGGTTCATCAACATAGGAAGCACGAGAGAACAACTGTAGAACCTGTCTGACCAACATTTGGAAATACTAGCACCCAGGTTGAGTTGGGAACTAAACCGGACTACATCCGACGACATCCACATACCTCTCAACACTTAAACCTAAAACTTAACACTTAAAAACAGCAACCCATATACAGCGAGCGTGAAGTCTGAGTCTCAGGATAGTGAGCCCAGTTTAAAGCGTTTATATCCTTCCTTCGTCGTTTATATTCTTTAATTTCATACAGGGCTCAGGAAGAAATGAGGAACATTCCTCTGAGGAACATTCACTTTTGGTAATAATGGTGCCGTGATGTTACACGTAAGGCTTGTCTGCGCAGTGTGTCGACATGTTGCACGTGCCGCAGGGTAAGACTGCGGATAATTTGGACCACCTGGACTTCGGACGTTGACTTTTTACTAGGACGGTGTGAATATTTGGATTTTTGGAACACAGAAGCGAGTAATCGTATATCCTATTCCATTTCCGAATCTAATATGGAATTCAATGTTCGAATTCAGAATCGAATTTATGTTTCTTCTAAATCGAATATATTTGAATAGCCCCGAAACTGCACAGGTAAGGTCAGCACATGGAGGGCATAAAACAGAGTGAGCGCTATATATGCATTACACATACCGTACTTGTTTATACGCCAACATATGCTGTATATGTATCCGATATGGTTATTCAACGAGTCGCTTAATTAATTCGTATTCAGTTCCGTTTTAAAATGACTATTCCCACATAGCATTTCTTTGCAAAAGAGGGGTTGCTGTGGGTGACCAGGGTCAGTTTTGGTGCATTTACTTCGTTGTTCTTGCAATAAAGCAGCCTGTACAGTCACGGGCTCCCGAGACGTAACGCGTGACACCGCTAGACATATTGAAATACATTTTTGCCTGTCAATTTTGTTACTTATCCCCCCCCCCCGCGCATTTTATTTGCCTTTTTATACATCACCCTGCACGTCGATACGCGCGCTTTTAGGAAATAACTTGACATGCTCCTTGCTGTTCGGAATGACTTCTTCTTGTTTAAACTGGACAGGTACGCCTTTGTGTGACACTTAACATCTGTGTTAATTAGCAGAGAAAATGTTTTTTCGTGTTAGCGCTGCGAAGCAACTGTTGCTGTACGCGGTGTACAGGCGTGGGCAGAGGACAGCAGGAAGGAGTGTGAAGGGGTTACTATGCGTCCAGGGCCGGCTCAGGGCGAGGTGGGCCGACATTCGTCTGAAAAGTCTGCGGGAAAATCCAGTGCAAACGTCAGACATTACAGCCTGTACGGGGATTCGCGCCACCTTCCAGTCTCGGCGTGAAAACCGATCATCCCAACCGCTACTCCACGCGAGCTAGTACAGAAAAATGTACGCCCCGCTCTTAATTCCCTCAAACCTGAAATGATATAGCTGCGTCATCAGGCCTAAAATCTACAGTCGCAAATACCCGGCGTCGTGGTTGCGCACCTGTCAGTGTGACGTCACGCAGGATGTACTTCTTAGTATAAGAAGAAACAAAATAAGAATATCCCAGCCATGTGTGCACGTTGTATCAACAAACGTGACAATTGATTTCAGTGTATTCTCTACGCGAAATTGTAAGTGAAAGTGGCCCAAGCTTTCCAAGCAAAAATACTTAGTAAGTGGTCAGGTATTTTGGTATTTATTTTGACTTCAAGACCGGCAATATCGCAACCGGGGATTTCGCGACAATTCCACGCGTACCAAAAGTGAGTGTTTCTCAAGGTACACTTTTTCCGGTTCCATTTCCAACATATCTGCCAGAAATATGCAGAAGGTAGTTGCACCTTGGCGTTCACCATAATTCATCCCCTATTAATAACCGCTGTGAAGTGGGGTAGGGTCCCGGGGGGGGGGGGGGAAACATCCCATATCGTCATCACTTCTCCATTTATTTATTGTTGTTTTTGTTGGAGAACCGCATCCAAATCTTGTCGCGTTGTCTGTACTCCGCAAAATAAAATAAATTAATAAGAAGAGAGAGGGAAAGGAACACAAAAAACAGACGCAATTCGCATAATACAAGCGGTTCAGTGAATGTAACTGCTTTTATGTTCCTCATTGAATGGCGTGCAGCTCTTATTGTTCATTAACATCAATGTTAATTAAAAAACATATCTCTCCCAATTTCAACAAGTGCGAAGGGCGCATGACACTTGGTCGGCTTCGATCCGTTTCATCGTCTGTCCACAACGACTTTTTGGCGTATTTTGGCAACGTATTTTTGGGCGTCAGCACGCTGCGGGCCATTATTTCCGCCGACGCAACCAGCGACTATTTTTTCTGGGACCATTTTTTCCCGGAACCCATTACTTTCAATGCCATTACTGTGACATAATATTCTCCCACAAGTATAGTCACCCAGAGCGCCTTGGCGTTCCAGGTAACTGTCGGCAGGATATCCCTGAAATCAGTGCTAGTGCATTTGTGTCTGAGAAAATTTATTCAACGACTCACAGTCCATTTCTGCAGAAACGCCTGTGATATATACTAGTTCTTAAGTTCAGTGTAAACTTGTTCATATACGTGATATGTTAACTTTCCTGAATTTCCTGAAGTATTGTAATCGCTAATAAGGTGACACTGGCCGCACATCACCTCGCAAATCGCGCAGCCATGTACTCGGGAATATGTTTGAAGATTCGAGAAAAATATTCCCTGCAGAACAATAAGTAAGTAAACGACGTTTACAATATAGAATTTATTGCAACCACAGAAGAAGCTTGCGCTTGGTATAACACAAGAACAGAACACGACAACAACAAGAACAAGAACAACAACGTCGTCTCGTCGTGAAAGTGCTGGGCGAATGGCCTACGATATCTTTATTTTATACCATGGCGAAATTTCCTTCTTAGCATTCCCAGACTTTGAGTGCCCTTTCGCGCACATATCACTGTCCCATTTCGGATCGTTCCCTTTAAATTTGTCGTCAGCAATGAAAAGAGTGCCCAGAAGAAGCACAGTCTATTGGCTCCTCCCAACTTGAGGCCATTTTCTTCAATATGTGTCCTACTGGTTCGCGGGATACTTCCTCATTGTTCTATTCAATTCAATTTGATTCAATTCAATATTATTTTCCTTTCGGGTGGGAAAGAGTAAAAAGCCAGAAGGCTGTGCTGTTCGTGGATGTCAAAGGCCTGCAAATAACCAGTGGTCTCCCCTCTTTAGGTGAAAAAAAAAAGCAAGAAACAAACAAACAAACAAACAAAAAGCAGAGGACACTGATTGCCAGCTCCGTATGCTCGAGTCACAAGTTAGAGAAAAAGAGGTGCTAACTCCCTTCGAACGAACGGCGTCGATCAAACGGCTTTCGACCAAGCGGCGTTCGACCAAATGGGTGGACACCAAATAATGAACGAAAGGTACAAGCACGCCGACACGAAAAGCAAATGCGGCCAGTCAGCATGAGCCTGAAGGGTACTCTCGCACCTTTGCCCCTAAAAAAAGTCTAATTTGGCGTCTGAATTTGTTAAAAAAGGCTGAAATTCAATAGAGTCGAGTTTATAAGTTTAAATATAAATAATACAATAAGTTTATCAGTATTAGGGTGAGACAGATACATGCTACAGTGATGATAATGCATTACATTTTGGGAGCATCACAGTTAATACATTACGTTTTTCGGCATTATTTATTACTTGGGTTGGATGTTCTGGCGCTGTCTACAGCCAACGGATAAAAATTGTGCCGTGCCGAGGCACAGAAAAACGTCAACCTTCATAGCTAACAATGATCAGCAGAAGGTCACAAAGAAGGACCAGGAGCAGTCCACACGTGTCAAGATGGTGTCATCACCCTTTTTCTCCTTCAGCAGATCTTGGTCAAGGTCAATAAACGAAAGAGAAAAAGCCCTTGTTCTTGTAACAAGCGATTGGCTGTTTTTGTTGATGATGATGATGATAGGGGGAAAAAATGGAGATGTGAGCCCGCTCACTGCGGCACAAGCTACTCCAGGTCTAGTAAAGATAAAAAAAAGAAAAAAAAAAGGTCTAAAATGCCGAGAGCTCTCCTCCTTTCCCCCCTTTTCACCCTGCCTACACCCCCTATGCTCTTAACGAAGGTGATGAGTGAGCGCTGTGCACCCTGACGATGAATATTAAAAGCCATATAAAACCCTAGTTCAACCTTGTTTAGAGCATGCATCTGCAGCCCACGCCATCCACGCCATGAAAAAAAAAAAAAAGACAAAGTACAAAGATCTGCTCCCCGGCTTATATTGTCTAGGTTTCGAAGGACTTCTTGGGTTACATGTATGTTGGAAGAGCCAAATTTAGATTCACTTGCACGTAGGCGCAAAGTAAATAAACTAAACCACAACAAATAAGTAATAGCGATGTAGTAAATAAACTAAAACTGTTCTTTCTCGAAACCAATGGTCAGTTAACCACAAACATTAATAATATATTTTTAAAATTTGTCCACGTTCGATGCGAATAAATCATTCAAAATATCATTTATTTATTTATTTGCCAAAATGTTGATTATTTGACAAGTGACATCAGTTATTATTTGACAAAGTGTTGGGGGACTAGGGGTGAAAGGCATGTATGCCATATTTAGTCACTATCTGTCAGAGAGCAAGAACCTATCTAGCTGTCGAACGGGACAGGGTGAACAACCCAGGCCATGGGATCGCCTTCTGGATGCGAAAAAGTGAATTAGGATGAGGAATGTGTTTATAAGCAAGCGGATTACACAGAGTGAAATGTTCCTTAGGATAACAGCATTTAGAACAGAAGCTTTCTTTTGCTGTTTTCTTTTTCTTTTATGTTTCATCAACGCTCCAAGCGAACCAATAAAATAATCGATCAAACGACCGCTGCCGTTTCGATCAAATGGTGTTCGACCAAATGTCCCGCTTTCGAGCAAACGACGTTCGAAGAAAAAAGGCAAGTATATGGGCGCCATAAAGGCAAAATAAAATCACATCACATAAAAATGCGAAATAAAATCGCGATACAGGTGGTAAGGTGGTGAACAATTGTCCGGCTTCAGTGGTTCCGTGGGGAGCAACAGTCCGCGCCCCAGTGATTGAGCCCATACACCGACACTGCTTCTTTGACAATGTTGAGTATATATTAAATTGTGTATACAACATGAAGTCCCAATGAAATGAGTAATTCCTGATTTATCTGTATTTTCTGACCGTGGACTTTTGACTTTTTCTTTTTCTTTTTGTACAATATTGACCATATTGCAGGAGCCGAGGACCTTTCAAGCTAGAATCAAGCATTTTGTCCCAGGCTGCCTAACAGCTTGTGGAAATCAATACATACCACATACAAGCAGGATCGAGTTACATAAACCTCAAACTGACACATTAAGCGGCCTTGGTAGCCGCCATTCATTCCACCTCTCTCACCCTAAGCCCTTCTTCCAAATGCGGGAGAGGAAGACCCGGCCTTTGTGGTCGCCCGCCTTTCGGTGCATATGAGCATTTGGGTGTTCTGGACGTTTGGTGCTTATGAGCAGGTTCTCCCCTCCTGCTCATTTGCACCAAACGCTCAAAACCACCAACTTTTTTTCGGTGCATATGAGCGTTTGGAGGTTTTGAGCGTTTGGAGGTTATGAGCATTTGGTGCATATGAGCTACTACCCTCCTCAAGAACCCCTCCTTTCTTAGGAGATAAACCGCGCATCCCGAGCGAAGTCGGGGCGAACAAAAACAACAGGGTCACGCATGCTGTGGGGACTACATGCCACCGCGCTGTATCGCGCGCTTCTTGAACAACGGCGCTAGTTACAGCACTCGGCGCCCCTAGCGCCACCTCGTGGCTGGGTAGATCCCGGCGCCATCTCGTGCCCAGAAACGACGAAACGCCGCGGGTGATATCCCCTCTTAATGCTATAAGGAAAGGACAACGAAGTTTTTTTCGTTGTAACACACATCAACACGCATTTTTTCACATTGAGCTCCATCTGCCACATTTCGCACCGCGTAACAATAGATTGAAGACAGTTGTTTAATTTGACTTGGTTAGTAGTGTTTATACTAGAATACAAAATGCAATCATCAGCAAAGAAACGACACTGGATTCCCGGAATGGCGATGCAAAGGTCATTTATAAAAATTTGAAACAGCAACGGTGCAAGCACGGACCCCTGTGGTAGTCCGGAGAGAACTGCCAAGGAATGCGAATGGGCTCCACCAACACTCACGGACTGCTTCTGATTAGGAAGATAGGAGTGAAACCATTGCAGTATACGATCATTACTTGTTATGTTTTTCAATTTATACAACAGCTTAGTGTGCGAAACTCTGTCGAATGCCTTTCATAGATCTAAAAACACAACGTCTGTTTGACCACCTTTGTCTACAACAGAGGCAAAGTCATGAACTATGTGTACAAGTTGCGTAACTGTCGAATAACCTCGCCTGAAGCCGTGCTGCTCTTTCACCAAGAAATCACTTTCTTCCAAAACGCTAATTATGTGTTTGAAGACAATATGTTTTAGAACTTTGCTACTAGTACTTAGTAGTGATACCGGCCTGTAGTTAGTAATGTTTGATTTATCACCGCTTTTAAATATTGGTACCACTTTGGCTACCTTCCAGTCAGACGGGATTTCTACCGATCTTAAACTGGATCGGTAAATGACACAAAGAAACTTTGAACACCACTCTGCCTACCGCTGTAAAAAAACATTGGGTATCCCGTCTGGACCACACGCCTTCTTCGTGTCCAGCCGGAGGAAGCCTATCTAAGACACCTTCTGTGAACACTTCGACATCGCTCAGACCAAAGCAGGTAGAAGAGAAAGGTGGTTCTGTACAGTCGTCGTTGGTGTACACAGAGGCAAACCATCCGTTGAATTCATCCGCGATTCTCGCGCCGTCGACAACTGCCACCCCATTGAGTTTAATCTCTTTAATCTTATTGTCCTTTTTAACCAGATGACGCCAGAACCGTCTTGGATTATGTTTAAGAAAGTTGTGCATAGTAACATTAAAGAAGTGGAAACGAGAACGGCGTACTAGTGAACGCAAATTTTGACGCAATACCGGGAGTGAGCCTTTGTGCCCTGGATGGAACCTTTCTATCTTATTTATTTTACGTTTTAACTGTAAAATCTCACGCGTTATCCAAGGATTACGCCTCTTCCGCTTGACTGTGCGCAAAGGCACAAACTTTTCGATGCACTCCAGGGCCAAATTCTTAAAGAAAAGCCATCTTTTGTCAACAGAGACTGCGGTATCCTCACAAAGCACCACAAATCAGTCAAAAGATTCTTCCAGCATGTCCACAACATCAGTATCACTTGCCCTGCTGAAATCACGATATGTGTTGGTCTCAATATTTGTCCCCCAGTTAATTGACATGTTCAATGTGCAAACAACTGCATCGGGGTCAGATATTCCGTCTGCGATCGACACATCAATTAGTGTATTTGCTGCAGCGTGAGATAAGAAAACGAGGTCAATCAACGACTCGCCATCATTGGTCCTACGCGTGGGAGCATCTACCACCTGCGATAAGTTGTTATCAAAAGCGATATCAGTTAAGAGGCGAGAGTGTTCACATCCAGCTGCAGGCAACATGTTTTTCCAGTCTATTAGCGGGAGGTTGAAGTCACCAGCCAAAATCACAGATGGAAATTCCTTAGATTTCGTGTCGAGAAAGTGGGACAATTCATGAAGTACCAGAGCAAGCGTAGTAGAGCAAGCGTTTGGGTTGGTTGGTTCATATTGGATTAAAAACAATTAAAAACCCTCATGAAGTACATCTGTACTTGCTCGAGGGCGCCTGTAGAATCCTCCCAGCAAAAATGAACAGGTATGACTCTTTACAGCAACTCAAACCATCTCGCACCCGTGGTCATGTTCAACAACTGATGCAGGGAAGCACTCCTTAACAAGTATGGCTACACCGCCTCCACGTGAACCACGGTCACGGCGGAAATTGCTGGATCCATCAAGAAAGATCTCATTATCTTGAATGCTTTCGTTCAACCAAGATTCAGTCACTACTGTAATGTCAGGATCGAACGCAAGTAATATTGACTCCAGCTCCGCCACCTTGTTGACAACACTCCTCGCATTAATATTTAGCAACCTAAAGGGGCGCCGTCAACATGTGTCGTATCAGACGTCAGATAGTCGACATGAATTTTGGCACCAAAGCGAAGCCGCCCAAGGAAAGGCCTAAAAAGGCAGCCTTCATGCCATACATTGGGGCAAAGAAGCCTATACGCCACGTGCACAGACTAAAGGTGGCGCTTTGCGTGGCCACGTAGCGGTGGGAAAGCGAACTTTTTGTGTGAGTCGTCCGATATCGGAACCAGTCAAAAGTGTATGTGGCGGGCGTCATGCAAGTAAAAAATGTGTGAATCGGTTGTGTAATTTCGCCGGTATCAATCGCTTTAAAGTGCGAACGACTGCTTTCTGTACTCAGCGGCCAAAAAGGCATAAGACGATATGCAGAAGCAGGTTTGTGAGCGTTATTAAAATTTTTTTTGCTTTTCTTTCCGCGCACCGCACTTGTGTGTGTTTTCTTTCATACCTTTTACAGTAAGTTTGCAAAGCTTGCACTCACACCAAAAGGATGCAGAAGTCGCATTACCTGAGTGGGACAAAGCGACAAGATCCAAGCTAGTTGGAAGTTCATGTCTGAATTGAGAACATACATCACGAACGATATACGGTCTAATTACGGCAATCAATTAGAATCATTGGCCTAAAAAAGACAGATAGAATTCACGGAGTAGCTTATTTTGTGACACGTACGTTTGACGGCCTACACCCATCTTCTTCTCCTGTCCACTTCGTGTGGATTTGGCGGGAAAGCGATTACACTTGCTGTACCAGTTGTATTGAGCGCATTGCGACTGTTCCTTCTGTTCCTGTCATTTTTTTTTAGTACAGATAATGCGATTTCTTACAGATATGTCCGAAAAATGGTACCTGCGTTCTTTTATAACAGGACGGATTACAGAGGAGTAAGCAAAGAGGCACATTACCTTTATTCGTACCAATAAAATAAAACACACATAAACGCTTTGCACTGAGCTCACTAGCCTGGCTCCCACCTCATACTCGCTGTACGGGGGTTCTTGGATGTAGTTCCCAATTCAACCTAGTGTTACAATTCCCAATTCAAGCTGGTGTTTTCCTGTTATTGGTCAGACAGGTTTTACAGTTGTTCTGTCATACTTTTTATGTCGATGAACCGTATCTTCAGCAGAAGCGGAGTTGAAAAGCCAATGAATCACCGAATGAGAGGGCAACAGCTTTTATTATCCATAAACATAACACGGAAAAGGTGCGGGGGACAACTGTAAAACTCGTGTCTCATTTTCCTTTTCTTCTTTTCCAATGAAGCTCAAACTTATAAACTCAAATCTCGTGTCTGACCAACAGTAGAAAAATACTAGCATCCAGCGAAGGATAGCGCTAGCGAACTAGTGCTGCGAATGATGTCGCTTTTATGTTACTCATTGAATGACCTGCAGATTTTATTATCTGTTAACAGATGAAAAAAGGCCTATGCCTCCTTTTTCGACGAATGGGGAGAGCGAGTGGTAACACTCGGTTGGCTGTGATTTGTTTCGTTAGTTATCCGCATCTACGCCCCTGTATTTTTGGGTGCGCAGGAACATGTGGGACCATTTTTCTGCCCACACAACCAGGAACCTTTTTTTTCCTACGCCCGGCGTTCTACGTATTTGTGCACCCAACTGCGCAACAGCTCGTGCGCTACGGCATTACTTTTACCAGCTATCAATTCAGCCGCGGCGTCACCGAAGCAAGGTGAATATTGAAAGCGTACGAATAGCCCTCGGGAACCAAGCAAACTCACACAAAAAGTTCTTATGGGTGCCGCCCGTGGCGCGGCGGCCGCTTTGCACGAAGTGTATCAAAATCAGCCTCCTGTACCGATATGTGAAATGAAGCGTATGATGCATGCCTCGCGGGCAGCTTGGTACATGTAAACTGGTCGCTGTTCAATGCGTTTGATATGACCTCAGACAGGTCCTCACTAGAGGTCGAGGGATGCAGCCTGGATACAAAGATGGCTTTCTCCCGCGGAGGTTTTGCCACAGCTCGCAACTTACTGTCTTTCGATGAGTTTGGAAGTTAATTAAGACATTGCCTTAGGAGTTTGCTATTGCCCTCCTGAGGAGTGCCCTTCGGCCTATGCTATAATGCAATTGATTTCATCTCGGAAAAAGTGATATATATATCTTTAAAAAATATGTTCACACTTAGCTGGGACACCCTGTATAAGAGCTATACAAAGCGTATAAATCATGGCAAAAGTAACATATTTATATCTTTCATCGTCGCCTATACACCGTTTCAACCATATGTAAGGTATAGAACAGTGAGGTATTATGAGGGACATCTGTATCACACTTATACCTTGCGCGTGCTTTGTATACCTTTACGTGCGGCACCACATTAACTTGTAGAAATAGTATCAGCTGGTTTTAACAGTAACTTTTTAGTTTAAAAGGTACACATATTCGTTAGCACATTAGTGTCTGAATAAATAAGGGCAAGGATTCGCGACAGCCTATAGTTTCTGTTCCTGAAACACCCAAATGTATGCGTCCTCACTTGTAAAGTCGCTCCTCGGGTGAACATGGCTCCGCACTGCCGAAGTCTGGTGCACAGTGCTACCAAATCAGAGCTGGCTAACTACACCATGGGATAACTGCACCATCCCTCAACATATTTTTTTTCTTTATCACATCACCATCACATTCCGTCAAGCACCCCCCCCCCCCCCCCACACACACACATCTCTCTAGTGTATAGTACTGTTCTCCAGCAATTGCCATAACTAGGGTTGCTTACCGAAAATAATAACTTATTCTACAGGGTTCGCCAAGATAAACTTCGGGGTTTGTAACCGAGATAGAACAAATAGAAACAGTGCCGGGAAGCTAAAGTGGATGTTAGAGGACGTATTATGCCCCAAAATTTTATATCGATACTGCCACTTAGTCCGTTTCTCTGCGTATAAATCGTGAACATTAAAAAAAACGCCGCCGCCTAACATTTCCAGTCGGCTACACCTCTGTTTCAGCTCCTTCCGTCAGATGGCGAAACGGTTGAACGCGGCGTTGCAGACGATATCGAAACCCAGTGAACAAGTGCAACTGAATGTAGAGGACTACAGTGCGAAGTCGTCTGCAACGCCGCGACTCGACCGTGTCGCCATCTGACGGAAGGAGCTGAAACACAGGGTGTAGCCGACTGGAAATGTTAGGCAGCGGCGGTTTTTTAATTTTCGCGATTTATCCGCAGAGAAACGGACCAGGTGGCAGTATCGACATACAATTTTGGCATACAGTTAAATACAGTTTGACATACAGTTTTAATACGTCATCTAACATCTACTTTAGCTTCCCGACACTGTTTCTATTTGTATTATCTTCGTTACAAACCCCGAAGTTTATCTTGGCGAACCTTGTATTTCCTGTGCATAAGAAATTCCATTTTTCGTTTCGTTTCCGGTGCCGTTTCCAGACGCTTTTCGGTAGCGGTTTCCGTTTCCTCAGCGGATTTTCGTTTCCGTTTCTATTTTCGTTCAGAATTTGAGTACTTCACGTTTCCGGTTCCGGTACTTTCTATGTCATACTTGAAGTCGGAAAACACAGAAGACGTATGTGGTCTCCCCCGAACACTCATATACTCGGCAGGCACCAACTTGGCACAACTTGGGTACAAACTCGAGCAGAACCAACACTGAGTTGCGTGCATATGTTGTTGCGGTTTCTTCCGAATTGGATTGGATAGAATTATTTTAATACATTGGGAAGCTTGTGAGCTCCCCCCCCCCCCCCCCCACAGAGGAAATTATCTGCATGAACCATTCGCATTGTCTACATGTATTTCGCCATTAAACCAATCTGATGACTGATGAGATGTAATGGAAGAACACAAATATGTGCATATTTATTGATTTATTAATACTCTCAAGGCAAGGCACTACAGAAGGTAGTGGCGGTTAGTTATAAGTCGATGGAACATATTGGCATTTATACCACTGATTGATTCCACTATGGATTCCATATATTGATTGCACCCTAAGCTTGTCGTAGGTACGAATGAATCGGCTTATTGGCTTAAACACGGCTTTTCCTTATGGGTTCCAATTGAGGCAAGTTTGCCCCGCTGAATATTTTGCAAAGGCACGCCTTTTCCGCACTCTACGGCAGCGTTCTGTGGGAGACTTTCACTGCTTGACTTATTGCTATGTCGGTGATTTTCACTCCCATCAACTTTTTATTACACAGTGCACGTGTGACAGTTACAGTGTCAGATGACATGCCTCCACCACTTCAATTTATGTTTGTCTGTTACGCAGTTTGCTGAAGTCAACGGACACCTGCTTCAAAAGGGAATTCGTAGGTGAATGCGCCCTGCTTGGTCAGGACCTTACTTTACAGGTACAGCAAGGTGTTGAACGGAAGTTGGGAGAACTGCGGTGTGATAATGTTTCCTGCTAGAGTGCGATTCATCTGGCAGTTAAATAAATTACTCCGCACAATGTTTTCATGTACAGTTTCTGCAGTGTTTAATAACTTTGTTAATCTTTAGCATTGTGAATCTTTACTCTGAGCAAACCACTTAGGAATAATCAGGAAGGTGTTTTGCATGCTGTAATAACTTCAGCAGAATGTGAAGAAATTTGCACAAGCCACTTCCACGCAGACGTAACATTCTGAATTATTTTTAACTGCGAGAAAATTGTTGTCCTGTCTACTTATTTATGACGTTACCTCAAAGGCCCAAGCAGGCATTACATTAGGGTACAGTAGTTAGCAAAAAAGCAAAAGAGAAGGAAGAAAAAACAGCAACACAAAAAACAGGATATACACATAGAACACGCAATGTACAGTGTACATGATTCAGTGAAAGAAAAGAATACAAGTCAGCGCGAAAAATGCTGGGGTCACGGATGAGAACGAAGGCTTCGGGAAGGCCATTCCAGTCTCTGCCGCTCAGTGGAAAGAATGATTCCGGATAATATCAAGTATGAGTAGTGGGACGGAATGACTTTAATGGTAAGGTCAATACATAGTGAGAGATGTGTTGCAGGCAGGATGTAAGTGCCGCACAAGGAGGAGGTGTAAATGAACTTATGGAAGAGAGGCAGAAGCGGAAGAATTTGGGACGTAAAGCGAGAGCGGGGGAGGTTAAATGAAGCCTTTAGAGCAGAGGCGCTCAAATGATAAGAGCAGTTTGAGAGAATAAAGCGAGTCGCCCTGTTCTGAATACTTCGTATGAGGTCGCGGAGATGTGACTGATGGGGGTCCATATGGAAGATGCATACGCTAGTTTAGGACGAACTAGGATAATGTAGACTTGAAAACGGACAGAGGGAGGAGAAAGCTTCAGGTTGCTCCTGATGAAACGAAGGGTATACAGTTGGTAGAAGCGGTGACATGCTTAATGTGATCGCTCCACACTGTTAGAAGAAAAGGTATAAAAGAGGTATAACGAAGGTATAAACCAGGACTTAACTACCATATTTATACCTCATCACCAACATCGCCGAGGCTATACCTTCCACGCCAGTTGAGGGTATAACAAGGTGCTTCTCCCTCGCGTTTATCCCCTTGGTATTTTGTATACCTTTAGATATGAACCTGTGGTACCACATTAATTTGTGGTGGTGACAGTACACCATCTCAGCTAAGCACTAATTTAATTAGGAAACACAGTTAGTAGTGCAGTTGCATCGTAATTACTAGGGGGAGTTGTTTATAGCAGCGTGTTATTTGATCCTGAAATGACCAAATCTACGCGTCCTCACTCACACAGTTGCTCACCGGGCGAAGGTGCCCCACATTTTGCGAAGCCACGATGTGTTATACCAGTATCTGTTCTCCACCAAATCCCCCCAAGTTGGTTCTTGCGTGGCTAGTAATCTGCACGAGCTCTACTTTACGTTTTACACCTGCACTTTGTGAATATGAGTTTGTGGGTACTTGTGTGTGTGTGCGTGTACAGGTCCCGACAAAAGTTTACGGAACACTGGAGTGGTGTATATAGTCGTCTGAGCGACACGGTTGCTGGAAACAGGAGCAGATAGACTTACAAACAGGTGACCGGGTACTCGACGCACCTCTCAGTAAGTGTGTCCACTCCCGTTCGCCGCTAGGGTGTCGCTGAGATCAAGAAATACGTCGCTCTGGTGTTCCGTAAACTTTTGTCGGGATCTGTACAGGTATTTTCTATCTTTCCTTCTCGCGGTAGTTGTTATTAAAGCACCTGTGTCGCAATATTATTGTGTTATAATTTTGTTAACAGCTGGATCATTAAAGTGCCACTCTTGTATAGCGCTCGAAAAAGCCGAACATTCTAGATTTTCAAGATTACATCCCGGGTTCGAAAATATACCTTCAGGGAGATATAAAGTTATTATACCGTTTATACCTCAAAAGGTATGCGCCCTGGGACCGTTTATACCCTAAAAGGTATAAATTTTGCTGAGAAATATTGTGTTAAAGTTAGACCAATGTACTTGTATGAGGCAGCAGCGATACGAGTGCAGAGAGGTAGTAACATTTCTAGTTATCGTGCTTACTGCGGGAGAAACAAAAATAAGAACACTTAGTGATGTTGAGGCGAAGTTTCCATGAGAAGATGGCGTTTACTGCAGAAGATTGGAATCCGTCGGAGACCTCACGTGACGGTATAAGACGCAGTCATCACAAACAATCGGATATCTGAGGAAATATTGCGAGGCAGGTCATTTGTGAAGATGAGGAGAAGTATAGAGGGCCTATAGAACTGACACTTGTGGTACACTGGAGGTGACGTTAGCGGGGTTAGATTCCTGTGAATTAACATGACATGACTGAAGTCGGTCGGGGACAAAGCTTCTGATCCAAGTGAGTATGGCCGGTGATAAATTAAGGCACGACAGCTTATAAAGGGGAAGAGAAATGGGGACCGTGTCAGATACTTTGGCGAAATCCAGGAAAATTGCGTTGGTTTGTATGAGATTATCCATGAGATTTGATGTCATGAATGAATCCTGCCAATTGCGTTTCGCATGCATATCCCTTGCGAAAACCGGAAATCGAAAGAAGAAACCGTTCGATTCAAGGTGTGCGGAAACGTTTGAGTAAATGATATGTTCCATGATTCTACAAGGTATGCTTGTTAAATAAATGGGTCGATAGTTGAGGAGGTCACCGGGATCGCCTTTTTAAAAAAACTGGAATGACCCTCCCAAGGCACCAATCATGAGGAACGGTACCGGTGGCAGGTGACTGTGAAAAGATGGTAGATAAGTACATGCCACTGACGAATTTGGTATTTTTGAGCACTTTCGAATTGATTCCATCTGGACCAGCAGCTGAAGAGGCTTCGAGGCCGTCAATGATCTTAACCCTTTGCCCTTTTTTACCCTTTGCCTTTATAATCGACTCTGCTATTGGTGAGTAGGGGAAGGGGGCGCAAGTTGAAACATTTTTTGAGAAAAGCTTCCTAATTCGAAACGTAGTTGTGGGTGTAGGCGTTTCAGTGCACTACAAGCACTGTTGATCCCTTTGGATACGGTGGAATAAAAATGACGGGAATATTTCATGACAATATGGTCAACAAACTTTCATACGCAAGAGGAGGCAGAGTATTTCAATATGCCCCAACCTTGGTGTACGCAGCAACAGACTACAGGTGTGTTCAAACAATAGGGTATTGCATAAGGCAGGAACCATGGATTTGCAGTTCAGTCATGGCAAACGTATAATAGGTATTTGTTACTACAATCCCAATGAGTCTCCGGCGCCGCCTTGCTCATCTTGGCTACCGAGAGCTTTCCCTCGCGGTGCTACTTGGCCCTACATAGCACGCTGAAGTCACGTCTGCGCTGACACGATTCCTTCGGGAATCTAAACTCCTGGGCATTCTCTGATACGTCCTGTGCACAACGATTAGTAAAGGAGCTGTTACTTCTGTATTTTTTCATAATTTTCTGTATCTCAGCTGCTTGTATCTGCCTTTGTTTGCTTGAAAGCTTTAGGGAATAGCAAGCCCACATCGTGGCTAACCTTTCCCTTCTCTCTTTTTTTTTTACTTTGCATTAAACATGTCACCCCCCCCCCCCCCCCCCCCCAATGTGACCAGCCTTTGCAAACGCACTGAACCCACTCCTGGTTCGGTTCGTACTTCTGATGTCACACCAGACAGTAATATTCCACGAAGCCATCCACAACAGTATTTGAGCGCCGTTTATTCTTGAACGTCCTAGGCTTTGCTCTGCTCAATGTTTGCTGTGTCTCGTTTTTCCTTACGACGTACATACCACCTTTATGTTTCCAAGTTCAAGCACTTGTTGCAATTTGCCTCGTAGCGGCTTGGGAAGCGGCGGCTAGTTTGCGAAGTTAACACTGCGAAAGAAGGACCTACAAGTACGTCCTAACTTTCGTGCTTATTGTGCAAGTATTCTCGAGCACACAGACAATAATTGTAGTCCGATAAATTTTGCTTTGGAGGCCAGGAACCACTTATTGTTGTCTCGGAGGCGATCCGCTCTACGCAGCACCGTGACGCTGTTCTGAATGGAGCGGAAGTGTGGGAAGATGCTACCGTCGAAAGGTAGAGCCTCAGCTGTACAGGGTGTCCACCCTAACTGCAGAAATGATCGCTGACACGTGGCGCTGCGAAAGAAAAACTGACAGCTCTCCTATGACGTTTGTGTTACAAATGGGCTGACCTTACAATGCAGCACCTGTTTGTAACACAAACGTCATAGGAGAGCTTGGACAGCGCTATGCGTTACAGATCATTTCTACAGTTATCGTGGGTATCCTGTAAATAAATGCGAGCACGCGGACAAACCGATGGACATGTAGTCGGCTGTGCGACTTTCGGTCTTTCAAATTTTCTCCTCTTCGTTTTTTTTTTCTTTTTTTTTCTGTAGTTTTTTGTGCAGTGCATTGCGAGAAAAAACTATCTGAGCTCAACTACAGCATATGTCCGCGTGTACGATGCAGCAGGATAACATGCCTGTGTGAACTTACATAAGCCCCTTAGAAAGTAAAGGGCCGGCCACCCTCATGGTGGTCAAAATGAAAAGAACATACCAAGCTGGTTTTCTTTGTGCATTTGAAATAAAAGAGGTAAAAACAACCATACTGACGTCGTATTTAAAAACTGCCAATAGGTGAAAAACGAGTCGAACTCTCTGTTTGCGCTTGCTCTTTGCCGTGCTCTTTGTTCCACAGACACTTTACTCTAACGGCGACATGGTAGCATGGCGGCGGTGAGTGATGACACGATAACGCGCCTTTTACATAAAGACTCCGGGCTCAGAATCGCACCATTCCAATCGAACTACAGTGAAGCGCCTTAGCTGATTAACGTGTATTCGCGTCTCCTGACTGGAAATCAATAATTTTGATGACTTAAATGACTTAGGCCAAGGTAGCAGGCTTGGATGACTGTTATATTCCTGCCGAGATTCTGCGAACAACCCGGCGGTTTAGTTATCCACCCCGACATGAGCTACGTGCGGAGACAGTCAACTCAAACCGGTAATTCATGGTTATGCTCCTGTCGTAACCACTACTGATCTGGTCTTTCCCCCCATATCGCGCAAAATCTTTCAAAATCTTGAACGACCGTTGACGTTTTCGTCTCCGCTTCAAGCACTGTACCACACAAACGGAAGTGTGCTTTAACCTGCCTGTTGTGCTTCATTCCTACCCTTGGAGCCTCTACCAGTAGTAATAGGTGGTGGTCAGGCTCGACCCTAGGTGCCTGGTTCGAACCCCCACAGCGTCTGGGCCGACTTCACTCGCGTGTTTTTTCCCGCGCCCGGAGGACGGCGCTCGGGTGGAAGGTTGTCCGTGCGCTTATCGGTGGGGTGAGGGCTGCGTGCGCGCTTACCCTCGCACATTTTTCAGCCTGGGCCGACTTCTTCCGTCATTTTTCCGCCTGGGCCGACTTCAGTCGCAAATTTTTTCCCGCTACAACAGGTGTGCAGTGGGCGGTTTACATGCAAGTATAGACATGCAAAGGATAGCCATACACAAAACTACAAGTTGAAATATATTTATTAATGCCAATAGTGCTGAGAATTGTAATGCCAATAGCAGTGCCAATTGCGATGCCAATCAGGTGAAGGAGAAAAACACAGCCGAAAAACCTTCACCACCTGAAACAGAAGAAATAAAAACACAAGACGGTACATGTAAAGAATATACATAATTTATTCACTATATCCAGTCATCAGATTCTGAAAGAAAACATAATATCAACATTCATCACATTGCTTACCAATTGTTCACTTACGGTGCCCCGCACCAACGACCTGAAAGATAACTTATTATAATATGAAACTACATTCGCATTCCATAATACATACAGTACTGAGGCCACACCGGATAATCTGGAAAAAGACACATTTTAATATCAACACACTGCCATTATAGCAACAATAATCTGAATTAATATTCTACTTCCAATAATACATGCATTGTGGCGGTGGACCCCAATAATCTGAAAGAGAATCTCCTTTATTATCATATTCTACTTTCATTAATACATACAATACTGCGGCCATATTGGTCCACCATAATGGAGCTTTAATTACAAGTTCTGATAGATGTATGTAATTAATTGTGAACATCAGATACCCTGGAAGACCATGGGACACGAACGACAAGAACGACACGAACACAAGAGGAAATAAAATATATAACACCACATTTAATCAAAGAAGATATTCTTAACCAAACCACAGAGGAGAATAATCTATCATTTTAACTATCATAAAATCATCCTCGTGACTTAATCTAATCGAACACCATACAATTTTCGTTCTAAGAGACACTAGACACCTTACTTTGTTTTATGAATTCAACACAGAAAATATGTAAAAAAAAAAGAACTTCACCCCATAGCACGCTCCTAGCCAACAACCAGCTCTGATAATATGTGCACTGATTTGTTGAAGACGGGAGGCGTACGCCTGTTTTGTGACAGTTATGAACACTTCCAGCGCAATAGGGAAGATAAGTGGATTATTACAACAATACGCAACTTTTAGTTAATCAATTTCTTATTAAGTGAATAGCACAGACATAAGGAAATAATGAGCAACATCACAATCAATGGCTAGCATTAATAGAGAGCCAAACCTGCAGATGCCTGCAATAGCGAAACAATCTATCAAAACAAGAAACATGACGAATTTAATACTGCGAATAGCACAGACTTAACCCTGAAGAACACAGGAACACTCTAAGCGGCGCCACGTAAACAACAAGAGAGGAAATAATCTATCATTGAACCATCATAAAATCATCTTCGTGATTTAATCTAATCGAACACCATACAATTTTCATTCTAACGAACGCTACAAACCTTACTTTGATGGAGACATCCAACACCCAGGCACCATGAGAAGATCTGTTTTTCTTCAAAGCCCGGAGACATATTATCTCTCTGTCTATACGGCCAAAGCACTGCGCATGCTTTATCACTCAAAGGGTTGGGGGCTATATTCCTTTTCCTTAAGCAAACAGGGCGCTCTCGAGGTCAGATAAGATAGTACAAAGGCGATATATTTTATTGTGCAGCGCAAATAGTTGCCGATATTATTCGTGGGGATCACTGTGTTTTCGCATCCTTTCCTTGAAAGGGAAGTCTTTCGTCAAAGTGAATGACATAGTAGACTAAGTTTGTACAGAGGTAATATTTTTTATTGAACATGTAGAGAAAGTCCAAATTATTAAATGCTAGCAACAATACTCAATCAAAAACAATGAGAAACAAACTTAATTACATCAATTTTGTAATATCTTGAAAGTTCTATATAGATGAACTTGGGGCTATATTCCGTCTTCCAGCAAACAGGGCGCTCTGGAGGTCAGTTAAGATAGTACAAAGTTCATATGTTTTATTGTGCAGCGCAAATAGTTGCCGATATTATTCGTGGGGATCACTATCTTTTCGCATCCTTTCCTTGAAAGGGAAGTCTTTCGTCAAAGTGAATGACATAGTAGACTAAGTTTGTACAGAGGTAATATTTTTTATTGAACATGTAGAGAAAGTCCAAATTATTAAATGCTAGCAACAATACTCAATCAAAAACAATGAGAAACAAACTTAATTACATCAATTGTGTAATATCTTGAAAGTTCTATATAGATGAACTTGGGGCTATATTCCGTCTTCCAGCAAACAGGGCGCTCTCGAGGTCAGTTAAGATAGTACAAAGTTCATATGTTTTATTGTGCAGCTCAAATAGATGCCGATATTATTCGTGGGGATCACTATCTTTTCGCATCCTTTCCTTGAAAGGGAAGTCTTTCGTCAAAGTGAATGACATAGTAGACTAAGTTTGTACAGAGGTAATATTTTTTATTGAACATGTAGAGAAAGTCCAAATTATTAAATGCTAGCAACAATACTCAATCAAAAACAATGAGAAACAAACTTAATTACATCAATTGTGTAATATCTTGAAAGTTCTATATAGATGAACTTGGGGCTATATTCCGTCTTCCAGCAAACAGGGCGCTCTCGAGGTCAGTTAAGATAGTACAAAGTTCATATGTTTTATTGTGCAGCGCAAATAGATGCCGATATTATTCGTGGGGATCACTATCTTTTCGTATCCTTTCCTTCGTCAAAGTGGATGAAATAGTCGGCTAAGTTTGTAGAGAGGCAATATTTTTTTATTGAACATGTAGAGAAAGTCCAATGATAGCAACAATACTCAGTCAATCAAAAACGAGAAACAAATTTAATTTCATAAATTTTTGTAATATCTTGCAACAGAAAGTTCTATATAGATGAACCACACAGAAAAATCAAATGTGAAACACAACTGAGAAATATGAGACATTCCCAACTCAGAGATTATTTTTACTGATGTCAATCGAGTGATCAATTGAAACAAATACAAGACAATAATTATTTCAGGCAGTAACTTTCTAAGCAAGCGAGAAATATTTAAAAGTTTTCCTATAGAGGAAATCGACAGACACAATTAATACATCATGCATACATAATGGCCCAACTCATAGAATATCAATCGAACCTGAAACAAAGTCAAAACAATAATTAATTCACTGTTGTGATTGACACTGATCACTGATGATTGTGATGTTTCTCATTATTTCCTTATGTCTATGCTATTCACTTAATAAGAAATAAGTACATCATCATCCCATTTATGTGTGTGTGTGTGTTCATAAGAAATTGATTAACTAAAAGTTGCGTATTGTTGGAATAATCCACTTATCTTCCCTATTGCGCTGGAAGTGTTCATAACTGTCACAAAACAGGCGTACGCCTCCCGTCTTCAACAAATCAGTGCACATATTATTAGAGCTGGTTGTTGGCTAGGAGCGTGCTATGGGGTGAAGTTCTTTTTTTTTACATATTTTCTGTGTTGAATTCATAAAACAAAGTAAGGTGTCTAGTGTCTCTTAGAACGAAAATTGTATGGTGTTCGATTAGATTAAGTCACGAGGATGATTTTATGATAGTTAAAATGATAGATTATTCTCCTCTGTGGTTTGGTTAAGAATATCTTCTTTGATTAAATGTGGTGTTATATATTTTATTTCCTCTTGTGTTCGTGTCGTTCTTGTTGTTCGTGTCCCATGGTCTTCCAGGGTATCTGATGTTCACAATTAATTACATACATCTATCAGAACTTGTAATTAAAGCTCCATTATGGTGGACCAATATGGCCGCAGTATTTTATGTATTAATGAAAGTAGAATATGATAATAAAGGAGATTCTCTTTCAGATTATTGGGGTCCACCGCCACAATGCATGTATTATTGGAAGTAGAATATTAATTCAGATTATTGTTGCTATAATGGCAGTGTGTTGATATTAAAATGTGTCTTTTTCCAGATTATCCGGTGTGGCCTCAGTACTGTATGTATTATGGAATGCGAATGTAGTTTCATATTATAATAAGTTATCTTTCAGGTCGTTGGTGCGGGGCACCGTAAGTGAACAATTGGTAAGCAATGTGATGAATGTTGATATTATGTTTTCTTTCAGAATCTGATGACTGGATATAGTGAATAAATTATGTATATTCTTTACATGTACCGTCTTGTGTTTTTATTTCTTCTGTTTCAGGTGGTGAAGGTTTTTCGGCTGTGTTTTTCTTCTTCACCTGATTGGCATCGCAATTGGCACCGCTATTGGCATTACAATTCCCAGCACTATTGGCATTAATAAATATATTTCAACTTGTACTTTTGTGTATGGCTATCCTTTGCATGTCTATACTTGAATGTAAACCGCCCACTGCATACCTGTTGTAGCGGGAAAAAATTTGCGACTGAAGTCGGCCCAGGCGGAAAAATGACGGAAGAAGTCGGCCCAGGCTGAAAAATGTGCGAGGGTAAGCGCGCACGCAGCCCTCACCCCACCGATACGCGCACGGACAACCTTCCACCCGAGCGCCGTCCGCCGGGCGCGGGAAAAAATACGCGAGTGAAGTCGGCCCAGACGCTGTGGGGGTTCGAACCAGGCACCTAGGGTCGAGTCTGACCACCACCTATTACTACTTCTACCGGTTCGAACCATTATTGTTCCCTTCCGGAGCTGAACCGGAACTGAACCCTTATCGTCGGATCTAAACCCGAACCGAACCGATAAAAGTTTTGGTTCGACTCTCTGTGTTGGGGTAGTTGAAGTCGCCAAGGAAAATAATTTCGCGTTGGGGTGATTACACGCCACAAAGTTGATGGCGTCAAAGAATTCGGGGATGAAGGAGCTCATACCAGGTGGGCGGTAGCAGACACCGATTAATAAGTGAAAGAAAATGGCCCTCAGAAATACCCAGATAATTTCCAATGTACAATTAGGCACAGTCAGTACATTTACCAGTACTATTGTCCACACAACATAGTCAGGTGACAAAGGCACTTGTTCAGTTCCTGCGGATCTGTGGCCTTCTGAGTGACCTGTGATCAATTTCGTGGTTGTTTTCCTTTTTGTTTGTTTTCATTCTTTCTTTGCTTTCGTTTTTTTTTCTTTCTTTGCTGGGAATAGCAAGCCACCGTAGCGCAGGCTAACCTTTCCCTCCTTTTTTTATAATAAACATATCCCCCCTCCCCCCTAGTACTATTGTGCCAGTACTCATCAATGATTTAAATTCTGTATTACAGTACTCTAATATTCTTTTGTTTGCGGATGAGTTTAAGCTGTTTCGTTGTATTTGTTCTGACGAAGACTCCGCTTTACCGCAAAAGGACGTTGATCCTGTGAGTACATGGTGTTCTACAAACTGTACGTCTATCAATGCTGCGAAGACCAAGGTGTTAAGGTTGAGCACCAAACGTCACGATATAGCTCATGATTATACGGTGGGTGGCATACATATTGAAAATGTATCTTTCATTCGGTGACCTCGTTGTTATCGTGGACCGTGACCCTTTAACTCTTTCAAGCGCGGTGGTATCTGCACGTGACCACCTTTTCAAAAAAAATTCCCGCTCTTGCGCGGCAGTTCTGCTCAGCTACCACCACAAAGGCTGCTCCGGATGCTTCTCTCTCATTACTCCAGATGGCACCAGCTTCGTGGCGCCGTTTTTGAGTTGTTGTGCAATGCAACAAGAGCTATGGCGGTCCCGAAGGTTTGGTCCCAGTCTTTTTACAAACGGCGACGTAAGTATTTACTTTGCATTGCTATGACTTGTTCATGATTGTACATATGTATGGATGGTTCATTCTGCGTGAAGGATGATTTCGCCGGGCACCGCATTTGACGGTTGACTTTAGTAGTTATTGCAAGTGACCACCATGCCTCATTGGGCGTGTGAGTTAGAAACACACAGTTCTCTTCAAAAGCATTTTTTTTTCATCATGTGACTTTCTGTTTCAGAGGAAGACTGTGAAGAAATACCGCCGAACAGCGACAGCTTCGCAGGAGCTGATGATTCAAGCGATAGCGATATTGACTGGGTGACCGGGAGCCAAATAAAGCTGCTGGAGCATGTGCACGTGCCATTTCCTGTTTTCAGTCTCTTATGGACTCATCTGTATGCCCATCTAAATGGGAAACCAACAACAACAACAACTTGATTGTGAGATGATGAATACTCTACCCCATTGCTGGTGATGATGCGGGGAATGAAATAATGAGCCCCTTCACAATCTGCCCTCAAAGCTCTCTTCACCTTTCCGGATACCATAGGACTTCGAATGGGAAGCCATATGTGCCTACTACCGAAGAAAAGATGCGTTGTTTTTTGGGTATCAGCCTTCTCATGGGCATAAAAGTAGGGATGTGCCAATCGAATCCTCGAATCCTAGGCAGGGATTCGAGATTCGGGAATCCGAATCCCAGTGCTCAAAACGGCGAATCGAAGCTTTCGAATGCACCAACCACGTTTGTTTGTTTGTTTTTTTAAATTGGCGCCTCCGGAGTCCGCCGAAAGCCTGATTGACCCACGGGTGTTTTCTTGTTTGTTTGTTTGCATTGCTCTAGACTGAAAGGCTTCATGCAGGAACTGTTACATTACAAGTTTAAAAGTAAACATGGTTTTGTTTTCGATAGTTACTTAGGTTCATGGAAACAGTTCAGACTCGAGAATTTATGTATTTCTTGTAGTCGTTGAAGAACATGTTCAATAAATTACGTTTAAGAACAACTATATGGGTATATTTTCTCCTGAAACTGCACTATTATTTAATTTGTTCTTCATTAAACAAATGTATCATATTCTGCTTCAAAACACTTTTCAGTAGACGTTTTTTTTTCTTCTTCTTTTAAGCTCTTTTTAAAGAAAGGATTCGAAAGATTCGAGATTCGTAAGATTTGTGGATTCGGAGAACCTTCCTTGGATTCGGATTCGTAAATTTCTGGATTCGTCCCATCTCTACATAAAACCGAGTCCTAGCTATCGTGATTATTGGTCAAGCGCTCCTGACTTGCACGACCCTCTGCCTCAGAAAAGTCAAGCACTGTTTCAGTGACTTCCATCAAACATCAGGATTCCCATTCAGGATTCCAATCCAGGACTCCCATTCAGCATGGTGGTCAAAAGCCTTGTCCACTATCTAGCCTGTGACTGGATGCCTACATTATTTTTCCGTTTTCAAGAAGTGTCTTCTTTGGTTTCGGTTTAAAGGAATTTCAAATAAAAGTATGATTTTCTGCAAAAACCAAGTTCCGTGCCTGAAAGAGTTAAAACACATGTACATAACATTGTCAGCTCGTCTCTGCGGATGCTGGATTTGGGAATAATCACACGCGTAAAACGTGGCTTTGTTAATCCTAGCTGCGCCATTTCTCAGGCTGTTTCAGACCCACGTACGCATTAAGCTCGAATTTTGTAGTGTTGTTTGGAACAGCATCGGCAAAGCCGATTCCGACAGCATCGAACGTGTGCAGCGCAAATTCATAAGAATTGTACATGATAGATACAATAAGTGCAGGGAATGAAGCACTCTTTGGAATAAAACTTTAATAATAAATAAACTTTATTAAAGTTTTATTCCAAAGAGTGCTTCATTCCCTGAACTTATTGTGTTCACACTACTGCCAGACTGGACGGTGTTTTTTTTCCTTCATCGCGCAAGTGATAGACACTATGGCCAAAAGGGTGTTCTATGATTATGAGGATATTTTAGGTAGGGTTGGTTTAACACTGTTATCTGACCGTAGACTCAAGTTAGACTTGAGATTTTTTATGGGGTTTTGACGGACGCTTTTGACTGCTCCGAATTACATTTATTGGTTCACTTCTTATGTTTGGGACGTACCCGATCTCGGAACTTATTTTATGTTGACCTGTACAACGCTAGTTCTCCTATATCTCGTTTCGGTCGGTATAATGTACATGCCAAAGAGCATTGTAATTTGCGGAGACGGTGACGTTCTGTCTGACATATATGTATGTTATGTAACACGAAAAGCTTTGGGGATTTTGTTATGTTTGGATGTGCATATTGTGTAACGTTATTTAGGCCATGGCTGTTGGCGGGGACGATCAAATAAAATCCAATCCAATCCAACTCCGTTTCACAGCAAGAAGAACCCCTGCGAGATAGTCTGTCACATCGAAATAAAGCAAAGTCATTATGATAAGGAAACATTTCATTGTCCCTCACAGCATCGGTTAACCACGTCCGTGCCACAGCTAAGATATCACAAGAACATGCTTCAAACATGGAACATAGGTCATCACACTCAGGAATAACATTCGGATGTTTTATAGAAGATAGCAAGGTCACTGGATACTCTCAATGAACAATGCTTCGTGTCTACAGGTTTTCCCGTCGTATTTAATCCTTATACCGCGGAATTTAATCCTTAAACCGTGTAGTTTAATCCTCGTGCTACCAATTTTAATCCTTATGCCGTGGAATTTAATCCTAAATTCTCGGGTTATCTTTTCATTACTCTTTTCACTACAATGCGTCAGGGAGGGACTACCTGTATGATTTATGACATGTTTTGACTATTTCCTCGTTTACATCCATACACTGACTTTTTTGTGACTACCACTGCTTAATGCACTATTATGTGATAGTATGGGACTACCTGCATAATTTATTACCTGTTATGAGTATTTCCTTGTTTACGGCGATAAATTGACTTTTTATGACTATGCCTACTCTATGCACTACTATGGGATGGTAGGGACTACCTGCATGATTTATGACCTGTTTTGACTATTTCCTCGTTTACAGCCTTCAATTGGCTTTTTGTGAATATGCCTACTCTATGCGCTACTATGGGATGGTATGGGACTACGTGCACAATTTATGACTTGTTTTGACTATTTCCTCGTTTACGGGTATAAATTGACTTTTTGTGACTATGCCTACTGTATGTACTACTATGGGATGCTATGGGACTACCTGCATGATTTATGACCTGTTTTGACTATTTCCTCGTTTGCAGCCATAAATTGATTTTCTGCAACTATGCACTACCATGGGATAGTACGAGACTACCTGCATGATTTATGACCTGGTATGACTATTTCCTTGTTTATGGCTATAAATTAACTTTTTTGTGACTAGGCCTTCTCTATGCACTACTATGGGATAGTATTTGACTACCTGCATCATTTATGACCTGATATGACCATTTCCTTCTTTTCGGCTATAAATTGAATTTTTTGGGGACTATGCCTGCTCTATGCACTACTATGTGATAGTATGGGACTACCTGCATGATTTGTGACCTGTTTTGACTATTTCTTCCTTTACAGTCATATATTCACTTTTTATGACTATACCTACTCTATGTGCTACTATGGGATGGCATAGGACTACCTGCGTGATTTATGACCTTATAGATTATTTCCTTGTTTAAAGCTATAAATTGACTTTTTATGACTATAACTACTCTATGCACCACAATGGGATGGTATGGGACTACCTGCATGCTTTATGACCTGTTATGAATAATTCCTTGTTTCTGGCTATAAATTTAATTTTTTATGACTGCCTCCTCCTCCATGCACTACTATGAGCTAATGTGGGACTACCTGCAATGTTTATGACCAGTTATGACTATTTTCTCGTTTGCTGCTATAAATTGATTATCGCTTCCGTGTTCTGCGTTTACAGCTACAAATGATATTTTTGTGACTACGACTACAGTGTGCACTACAATGGAATACAACAACAGCAACAACTTTATTTTAAGATGATGAATGTTGAGTTTCATGGTCAGAAGCGATATTCTACCCCATTGCTGGTGGTGATGTGGGGAATGAAATAATGAGCCCCTTCACAATAAGGATCGAAGTCCGATTGTGTCCAGAAAGGTCAAAAGAGCCTTGAACGCATAGCGTTGGTGGGCTGGATTCGGCAAGGAATAGTATGAGACTACCTGCACGATTTATGACATGTTATGACTGGTTCATGTTTGCAGCTTCAAATGAACTTTTTTTTATAAATACGACTAGTATACTTCTTGCTCTCCAATAGGATAATATAAGACTGCCTGATTTATGACATATTATGACGCTTTCCTGGTTTACAGGTACAAATGAATTTCTTATAATTACGACTACTCCTTACACCGCGATGGGATAGTATAAGTTTAGGTAGTACTAGGCTTAACAACTTACTGGGGAAAAGTCTCAGGATTTGTCTCGGGCCACCAAGAACAGCCAGAACGCAAATAGTCCTGGTAGAAGCATGCAAAACTTCAGTTGAAGTTCAATGGTACCAAGAGACATGACGGCACATTATCCGGCTACTCACCAGGCACACGGATCATCAACTACCTAAAAAAATACAAGCCTGTTAGAAAAGTCAACCAGCAAAGACACTTCTGGAGTTAAACACAACCCTTCCCAAGAGGAGAGTCCACACTCTGCGACAAGAACGCCCACCAAGGCTTCTCTTGCAACTGAAAATCTGCACACAGATCCCAGGAATAACTACAAAGGTGGAAACAGATGCCTCTGTGTTAGGATCACTCTCCCTCGCCCACCTGCAAGACAACTTCCCTATGAAGACAGTGATCTACACTGATGGCTCAGTTGCTGCAAGAAAATGAGCAAGTGCCTTCGTCGCTGAAAACACAGCCAAAAGATACAGGCTCCTCCACCACAGCGGTGCTTCGCGGCATACTGAAGGCACTCTGTTTTATCAAGAGATATGTACACAAAAGTTGGCTAATATGCACCGACTCCAAATCAGCCCTACAGGCCATCACCAAACAGTGTCACAACAACTTTTTGGTTTATAAAATTCTTGTCACCTTCCAAGACATCATACAAAATGGACACAATGTAACCCTACAATGGATCCCCTTCCACTGCGGAATTCCAGGCAATGAGGCTGCCGACAAGGCATCAAAAGCAGCATTGCAGCAGTGCCATACCCTTCCCAAAGGCTGACAGCAAAATCCACCTGAAGAACACAATTCAACAACTCACTAGAAACCTCTGGAAGGCATCTCTACGGCCTGCAGATTACCTCTCTACAATAGATCCAGGTCTGACAACATATATCCCTGTCAGCCTATACAGAACTATTCAAACAGCTATTCACAGGACCCGAGTGGGATAACTATATACAAGAAAAACACTTCACAAAATGAAGCTAGCAAACTCCCCACTCTGCAGAACTTGCAACGTCCCTGAAGATATGCATCAAGTCATAATGTATTGCCCAGTGTTTTAGAAACATAGAAGAAAACTTCAAACAACACTGTAAAAGCTTGACAACCATCCATTCAGCTTCTACAACATTCTTGGACCTTGGCCCAGTCCTCAACAACAAGACAAGGCCATGAGAGCATTATGTGCCTCCTTGTAGAATAGCGGCATATCCAGCCGCTACTAAAGAACAAGTGTAAACAAAACACAATAGTACATGTGATGCTCACTAGAGAGTGTCACGTATGATAGTCACTGCCATATTGCTGAAACTCACAAGAAATGGAGCTGCAGGCGCCCTTTTGGGCAGCCACCAAGTTCCTACTTCTGCTCAGTTAGTCAAGAAGAAGAAGAACCCATGAGAAAGCTTAGAAATCTAGAGATGAGTGTGACTAATGAGTGGTCCTCTATGATGTAACTAGAGGTATGAACCAATAAGTGGTTGGGAGCCCAGGCTTAGAAATGAGTGGATGTCTGTTATGTAGCCGGACCAGTAAGCAGTTGGGAAGGAGCTTAGAAATCTGTTGGAATTGTCCAATGAGTTGTTACCTATGATGCACTTAGAATTCTGGACCAATAAGCAGTTGCAGCTAGGCTAAGTGTAAATGACCAATGAGTGGCTGCCCTGGACCAATGGCAAGAAAGGGCTTTCTCTAAAAATGTACAAAATCAAGGTTGAAATCAATTTTTTGTGTGTTTCTCTGTCTGAAGCCTATGCAGAGCGGCCCGCACACCGTCCAGTGGGGTCCTCTCTATAGGGCCAATCAGTGGACTTAGAAATCAGTGTCACCCCTGGACAGGTAAGCAATTTGAGAGCCTATGGGTGGTAGCCATAAATGCACTTCAAGGCTAGCCAATAAGTGTTGCAGAGCCAATCAAATATGCTTGGACCAATCAGTGGGGAAGTGGTGCGAATCAGCATCGAGGGGGAAGAACTAGTGATAGGAGTGGAGCCATCACCAACCAATTAGTGATCAGTAGGCTTAGAATAGACCAATAAGTGTGAAGGGTTGGTGCCATGACCAGCCAATCAACACGAAGGGGCAGAGCTAAGAGTGGAAAGGGGAATGGCCAATCAGCATGAGGGGGCGGAGCCAATCTAGCCAATCATCGACCAGTAGACTTAAAATTGACCAACCAGCATGAAGGGGTGAAGCCGATGAAGTAGGCTTGGAGCAATCAGGGTGAAGTGGGCGTAGCTATCATCAGCCAATCAATGTGACGGGGTGGAGCAATGAGTGGAATGGACCAATCAGTGTGAAGAGGTGCAGCTATGAGCAGCCAATCAGTGTGAAGGGGTAGAACCACTGATCACTGGTACTGAGCAATCAGAGGGCTTAGAACTGGCTTGAGTTGGATTAGGATCGTCTCGTGTTCGATTTGAAAAAGGATGCAGTTGTGTGCCTTGGTTCTATACTACTCTCCTACTGAAAAATCCTATATATAAATATATAGGTCATATACCTATGATGTTATTGGATATAGGACCTATAAGTGATATAGGTATTACAGGCATTATGGGCCGGTAGGAGCCCGGCCCGCTGTGTGATTTGACTAATCGTATACCAATTCGAGACCTGTTCAGACCTAAGTTTTGGTCTTGACCCAACAAACGGAGCGGGAGTTACAGTGCTCTGAATGTGTCGGAAGTGTTGACGGAGGCCTAGAATTTCTAGATATCTCGACTGCCATTAGGATTTCCCGCAAGCTCGTGAGCGTGCACGTGAGGGAGGAGGAATGGAGATTCTGTCACAACAAACCGCATCCACATCAGACCGTTTTAGGCCGAGATATTAGACCCAGAACCCCATCGAGCGACACGGTTCAACCGCCACGCATGACGTCCAGTCACCACCTCAAGTGGGTGTGATGTGGTGGTGAAAGGCCGAATTATGCTGAACGTGGTGTTCTTTGTTGGCATCGCCAAACGTAGAGGAGATGGTGCTCCTTTACTTGAGTCCTGACGAGCGATGATGGAAATGTCCCAGCGGACAGATGTTTGAATTTGAAAGAACTGGCTGGCAGGCGCAGAGGCGTACTGCAGCAGAGGCACGTCTTCACCATCATCCACGGGCCGCCACAGCTGTGCACTTCTCAGTCGAAATCTCTGTGCATATCTATTTGTAAATAGTGTTCAAGTATTGCAATATGCCAAATGTGTGCCTGTCACGGAATGCACTCATCATTGTATGTTTGATGTATAATCGACTAATAATGGATGTACTATGTGCATTTTCCAAAAATGAATGCGACATCACTTTTTAAACATTAAAAATTTTATATCCATTTGCAGATACGTGTTGCTACATGTTCTTACTTGTTTCAGGCTTTCAGGCTCTCATAACTGGTCGACATAGGACACTATGAAACTCCTATGTGACCGGTGTAGGACCCTATACGACTCCTACATGACGTACATAATGTTGAGGTTTTATGCCGTGGACAATCTGTGCGTGTGGCTTCAACACTACCGAGAGAGCATCAGTCAGACATCCAGTTCGGTCCAGTCAGCGAGAGAATGTGGTACACCACTTTGTCATCACACACCTCGCGCTGCTCGGGCCTTTTATTATTAAAAGATAACTAATCCGAAACTAAAAGGATTTGCCCTAGACGCAAAAGATACAGCCCAACAAATGCCCCCCTGCGTCCAGCAAATCCTACACATCAAGGAAAGTTTGTGAAGCCGAATCCTTTGCCGCACACGGTGTTCTTTGCGTTCGACACTGGTTTCGTCAAAGCGTCGGCGATCATGTCCTCAGTACGTAAGAATGTGATCCTGAACCGTTTGTTTTCCACTTCATTTCTGACGAATAGGTATTTGAGATCGATGTGCTTTGTTCGTTGATGATGCATCGGGTTTTCAGTTATTCTGATGGCAGACTGGTTGTCACAACGGACTTCTAGGGTCTGAGTTCCATAGTTATTGAATCCAAGTTCTGCCATGAACGTTTTAATCCACTTTCCTTCTTTTAAGCCTTCCGTAAGCGCAATGTATTCCGCTTCGCATGTTGACAAAGCTATTAGTTGTGGTCTCGTCGATCGCACCCTGAGACATTGTGAATACGTAACCACTCCTCGATCTGCCAGTGCCGCACTCGTTCCAGCTTGCATTGGTGTAACCTGTTATGGGCTCCTTGCACGCGCTGTACGTTATTCTAGCGTTGCGGGTTCCTTTGAGGTAGCGGAGCACTCTTTTCGCCATCCTCCAGTGACTTAGCGTGTGATTTAAGTTGAACTGGCTCAGGTAGTGAGTGACAAATGCAAGATCTGGACGTGTCCCTTGCACCAAATACATTAAATTTCCTATCAGGGACTGATATGGTACATTCGGATTCTTCTCTGGGAAGCATTGGGAAGCACTCAAGAGAACCTTTCAGGGCGCTCTCAAGTCACAGCTCAGAAGTACTAGAATTGCTGCATCTAGACCTATGTGGCCCTTTTCCAGTGGAGTCAATAGGGAGAAGCAAGTATTTTATGGTTATTGTAGATGACTGTAGTAGACGAGCAGCAGTTCATTTCTTACGCTATAAAAGCGAAGCCGCTGAAGCATTAAAGGAACACATATGCACCGCCGAAACCCAACTTGGACGGACTGTCAAAAGGATTCGTACTGACAATGGGGGTGAGTTCGTCAACGATCGTTTGGCACATTTCTTAAACGCAAGGGGAATAGTTCATGAGAGGACCGCGCCATATTCACCCGCTCAGAATGGCGTTGCAGAGCGAATGAACAGAACATTAGTCGAGACAGCTCGAACGCTCCTGCACGAAGCTGAACTGCCTATGTTTTTTTGGGCTGAGGCAGTCAACGCTGCGGCATACATAAAAAACCGTTGCAGCAAGAAGGTTCTCGATGGAGGCATACCAGAGGAAATATACTCGAAACGCTACCAATCGGTACGATACTTTAAAGTTTTTGGTTGCCTTGCCTATGCCTGGATTCCTGGCAACCAAAGAAACAAGCTCGATAAAAAGAGCCGGCAGGTTATTTTTGTAGGATATTACCAAGACAAGAAAGCTTATCGTCTCTATGATCCGTCCAGCAAGTCAATCATTGCTAGCAGAGACGTAAAATTTATAGAAGACAAAAAGGGTTCACTCCTGTTGAATAGCGACAGTAACAGCCAGGAGGATAACGAAAGTTTTCAGTACTCGAGTCAAATCCCACCACGAGAACCAGAACCTCCTCATGATAACGTATTTGTTGGTATGGATGTGGCTGAATCACAAGCAGAAGGTGGGAATGTTGTGACCCCCCAGGTGGGAAATCACAGCTCAATATCTCAACTTGAACAAGACAGTGAGTATGAAGCTACTGACGAGTTTGATGTGGAGCCTCCACAGAACGACGCTCCAATAAGACGATCGACGAGAATCAGTAGACCACCTAGTCGTCTGCAAGTTGATCCAAAGAAGGCTAACTACTGTGAAATGGCGACAGAACAGCAAACGGAGCAAAAGCAAACTGACCCACGATCTTCCGATGAAGCAATGGCGTCGCTACAACGAGCACAGTGGATCGAAGCCATGGAAGAGGAACTCAAATCTCTTCATAAAATGGAAACGTGGACCTTAGTACCAAAGAAAGCAGACATGAAAGTGGTCAAATCAAAATGGGTCTATCGCATCAAGAGAGACGCCGCAGGAAATATAGACAAGTATAAGGCACGCCTTGTTGCCGTAGGGACATCGCAGGTTGAAGGCGTGGATTATTTTGAGACTTTTTCACCCGTTGTCAAGTTGACAAGTTTGCGAATCCTCCTTGCATTAGGCCTCGAGGAAGGAATGGCGATGCGCCAACTTGATGTGAAGACGGCGTACCTTCACGGAAGACTCGAGGAAACTGTCTACGTGGAGCCACCTTTGGGCTATCCCGGAGCTGCCAATAAAGTATGTCTACTAAAGAAAGCACTTTACGGCCTCAAGCAATCCGGGAGGACATGGTACCTAACGCTTGATGAAATCCTCAGGAACTTGGGTTACAGGAGATTGAAGCGGATAGATGTGTTTACCTATTGATCCAAGGACATCAGAAGGTTATAACCCAGGCTGGGCCCATAACCTTTGTTGAGGTTTTATGCCGTGGACAATCTGTGCGTGTGGCTTCAACACTACCGAGAGAGCATCAGTCAGACATCCAGTTCGGTCCAGTCAGCGAGAGAATGTGGTACACCACTTTGTCATCACACACCTCGCGCTGCTCGGGCCTTTTATTATTAAAAGATAACTAATCCGAAACTAAAAGAATTTGCGCTAGACGCAAAAGATACAGCCCAACACATAAAAGACCCCATATAACTCCTGCATGGCTGGAAACAGGGCTTAGAACTGGCTTGAGTTGGATTAGAATCGCATCGCATTGGATTTGAAAAAGGATGTAGTTGTGTGCCTTGGTTCTATATTACTGCCCTTCTGAAAAATCCTACATGTATAAGTCTACATATGATAAGTCTACACACCTATGATGTTATTTGATATAGGATCTATAAGTGATATAGGTGTTACAGGAGTTATGGGTCTTATAGGGGTTGTAGAAAATATAGGTGAAATAGGAGATATAGGAGCTATATCCCCTATATTACATATACAGTGTGTGTATGGGCAATATAGCATGCACTTTGGCTCTGGTGATACATGCATGCACATGCAATGTACAAAAAATACGTTATACTTTCCTGCTGATTGTTTATTAAAACCATTCAGCATTTTTTACATTCAAGGGCACGGCTGTAAAAGCTTGCACTTCCATGGAGCATATGATGGAGTTGCATGGGTGAAGTGTACGCCCTACCAGTTTTGCAGTAAGCACAAGTCAGTGAAGAGCTCTCCAATGCACTTTAGCTTAGCTTACTTGGTGTCGTTCAACATCTCCGCGATGTATCTGTTGACTTTCCCACGAGGTGTGTGTGCTGGCTCATCTGTGTTGTTCACCGAAATGAATCTGTCAAAAGCATCTGAAATTCATAGATTCCACATTAGTAGCAGGGCCACTGGAGCATCACACGTGAGATACAGGCCAAATGTTGTACACCTTGATGTTAAGTGCTGATATAGGTTAACCAATCGGGTAAAGAGCACACTGAACTGACAGATCAGGTAACAGGAATCAACAGGGTAATAATATCACACTGAGCGGATAAAGTAATAGGAATCTACATGCTAGGGAGCATACGAAACAAAAGGGGCACGAAACATGGCACTACAGGCACACAGCTACCTTCAATTCACGAAATCCAACGGCTTTTGGACGTATCTTCCAAGACACACACACAAAAACAGGTCCAAGGCTGACAACATGCGTCATCTTTCATGATGCATCAATCACCTTCCTACGCCAAAAAACAACCGATATCGAAAAACATTCCACTGGACCTTGTAAAGGAGCCGCTGTTGCCATGGTGTCCTAAATCGAGAACGAAGGAGGATAGGAAGGTGCCGCAGGTTTTTACGTTTTCGGCGTGTCGACTGTCGACTACAGGAACCCACTAAAAGGAGGTTCATATCCGCCGCGGGGTTCAAACCGCAAAACGGAGCAAAGATCGTGGAACTGGGGATAGCCGCAGGCATTTCGGGAGTAACGCCTTAACCGCTGGAGATAGAGGGGTGGTAAGAGCTGGAAAGTTGTAGCGCAAGGAACGCGCACACAAAATTTCGAGTAGGTCTGACATTGGGTAAGCAAGTTACGGCAGTGAACAGCGGGAAGCGTTTCCGGGCGGCGTTATCCAGACATGACGGCGTCACAAGCTCCTAAGCCAATATCTGCAGAACGGAACGTTGCGCGCCCACCGGACCAAGACGGTTGGAAAGGGCACACCGAGACATTGAAAAGTATATTACACACGACTATGTAGCTGCAATAGAAGCGGTGGAATAAACTTCGTCCGGGCCATGTATTGGGAGGAGTGTGAACACGGAAACCGGTGTTGTGACTGAGACAACAAACAGGTCTGGAGAGGAAGTAGCCTTTAACGTAACCGAATGGTCCTAAAGCCAAAGCTGAACTAAAGGCTCTCGTGCCGGCGGCGCGTAGCTTGAACCAAGGCGCGGGACGAGAATTGGCAATGGGGCTGCCACATCACTCCCCCCTCCCCCCATGGAAATTGAAAACATTAGAAGCCTGGGCGGTAAAAGCGGTGTAGAATGGGGCTCCAAGATACCGTTTTGGGAGCAGCCGTAGTTGCCGTTGCGACGCCTTGCGGATTGGTGGGAGTGTAAGGGCCAATGTCACGGGGCAGGGTGAAAGTAGCCAGTGACGACGCGTCGACGTGGGCCGGTTTGAGACGGTCAAGGGAGACTGTGTCATGGCGGCCTTGGATGGATAGCTGGTACCACTTAGGGTGCCGTTCCAGGACGAGGTAGGGGCCGTCGTGGTATGGTTGCAACGCGCGTCGGACGGAGTCGCGCCGAACGCAAACGTGCGTTGATGTAGCAAGGTCCGGTGCGACGAACGTATAGCTTCGAAGATGACGGCGGGTCGGGGAGGGCCGGATTCGAGACATGGTTGCACGAAGCTTTGCAAGAAAAGAAGACGCACCTGCCAGATCGGGAGAAGCAGCAGGCTCGAATGAATTCGGATGGAAGCCGAAGTGGAGTGCCGTACACAAGCTCCGCGCTGGAGGTACCCAGGTCTTGCTTGAAGGCAGTGCGGATTCCGAGAAGGGCAGTTGGCATGGCGTCGAACCAGAATGAACGGCCTTGAGCACACGAGAGAGCGGCCTTCAGATGACGATGAAAATGTTCGACTAAGCCATTTGCTTGCGGATGGTAAGCGGTAGTTCGTATGCGATGTGTTCCCAGAAAGTGCAGGAGGTCCGCGAAGAGGTGGGATTCGAACTGTCGTCCACGGTCAGTAGAAATTGTGCTGCCCATGTTGGATAGGGGGGCAAGTAGTGAGGATAGGTTGATTGATAGCGCCTCATATTTTAAGACTCTGTTGGCCAGAAAGCTGGAAAAGTGGGTGGAGCTTCAGGTATAGGCATGACCCATTAATGGCCAGACTCCCTTTGAATATACGGCTCTCTCCACGGCCACTTGCGCGCAAGTGGCCGTGGCACAAATCTTCACCTCCACTTGGCGTTTCGGTGTACAACTGATTCCCGCTGAAGACAAAAAAGAGAAAAAGAGACGAAGAAAAATGGGTATGAACCCATCCCTCATCGGAGATGTCGCCTTCAGACTTCCACGAGATCTCCAAATCCCGTTATATTCGCCGTGTTTATCCTGTTCACCTGGCAGCCACCCATGGAGCTCGAGGAACATCTGACGTCACGTGCTCCTAAGATTCTCCGACAATGCTTTGGGACAGCGGGCGCGGGATACACCAAGTGTGCTCTTTCGACAAGGGACGTTGTGTACCACAAGATTCCAACGGATAATGCGGGGAAACGAAAGTGGTTGCAAGCGCTTGGTCAAGACATTCGTGATCCACGCCGTATTTGCTCAACCCATTTCCCTGACGAGTCGTACGAAATGGTAGTAGCGGACGTTCGAAAACGTCTCAAACGGACAGCAGTCCCGACACCAGTGTTTCTCCTTGTAACGTCTGACGATGCGAACACATGTGCACACGATGTATGTATTTACCGACACACAGCAATAATACATATATAGATATAGTTCATTTCAAATTCACATTGATATTTGTGATGCCTACGCTGCGTAATGTACTAAACGGAACATGCCCTTTCCATTGGGGAGCCCTGAGCTGTCGCAGGAGAATATAAGTATCTGATAAATTGCGCGCTATAGATACTGACCGTATTCTTCATTTCTATCAGCGACACAGGCTTCCATCGTGGCTGACAAGAAAGTGAAAATCTGAAGTAAAAGCGTGCAAACGGATGACTTACCGTCACCTCTCAACCTTTATCCAGTGATGACTTCAACAACTATTGTCCATACACCCTCATGCTCACAGGTGGGTCAAGCTCTTGTTTGTTTCTGAAGCTGAAAGCTGAAGCTGAAAAGCTGAGTGCCCAAGTGAACACAATTTATCTTGGAAACATCAGCCAGAGGTGAACAAGATGGCTGCAGGGAACATCTTGATCTCTGGCACAATCCTTTTCAGTGGGGCCAGTGCAGCCAAGGTGTGAATTCATAGCCTCTTATGTTTTCACAGATTCAAATGACACCTTGTAGTATTTGCTGTTGACCAGGTTCTCTGGTTGCTCGATCCGATTAATATTAAAGTGACCTCACCTACAGAACCACTCACTCTACACCTACCAGAAAGGTTGCGGACTCCTCTCGCGACACAGGTAGGATTATCAGAACTCACGGCCGTGTTGCAGAGAATATAGAGTGGAAACCAACGGGCAATAATTGGAAAAGTCTAGCACTCGCAAGTGAATAAGATAAGTATTTAAAGAGACTGAAACATTCAAATAATTTATTTTACTAAAACACAAGCCTTCGAATAGAGTCCGTCCTTCCTTCATCACGTACAATACAGACACACGCACACACACATTTGGTACAGATATTTATACTGATGTAATTTAGAGAAATGGGACAAAGAAGGTGGTGAGGAGGAAATACATATTCTTGTTAGGCAGGATTGAGGGCGCGAAAAAAAAATACAAAAGAAGGCACACAAGCTTTGCGTAGTCGAATTTTCTGTAACAATAATTCTATCTGCAACAATGACGTGAAAGGTACATGTCGTAAAACGTAAAATGTAATGTAATGTCGTAACAAGAACTAGCTCGTAGTTACTTATAGTAAAAATTGCAATATACAATTACCATGCTTGGAAATGCTTATGGGCCATGTAGTCCACAAGAGGATCTTGTAACAGAGGGTTAAAAAAAAGCCTAGGCTGCGGTCAGGTCCCGTGCATCTGCTGAGCTAAACCGGTGGGTGCAGCATACTTGTAACCACCTTTACAGGTGTAGTTCCAATTCTGAGGGAAATCCAGAGCTTCTGCTTAGCATGTGGAGAAGTATGAGCGTTCGTATACAAATGAGCTGTCATTCAGGAAACAGTTTTAAGTGCATGATCAGATGCTGCGACACAAGCCTCTGTTCCACCTGCAGTGTCCTGCCGACCGCCCAGCACATTCTTATGGAATGTGCACTCTACTGCCGGGGGTGGGGGGGTAACTCGTTACAGCTACAAATCATTTGTAACTTCGTTATTACTTTAGACTGGTTCTAACTATTATAATATTCGGCGAGGAAAAACAGCGATTAAGTTGCCGTGTAACAATGCACCACTCAACACACGTCCTCGACTGGTTGCAGTTGTGAGCGACTTGTACGTACAAGCGTCACTCTTTCGCACTCAATCCAGCTATGTGCGAGGCTCAATCTATTAAATGGGCCACGGGGCGTCGGAAGGCTATCAAACGCCGGAGTCACGTCATCGGTCATCTTTCTCGTCCAATGTCATGCACGTCTGTGTGGTCCGAGCTAAATGTGCCACGTGAGAAGTCACCCCCTTCGCCCTTGCACAAATCATGGCCGTGTGTGCTATGTGGGGCTTTGCTTGCATTGAAGTGCTCGCATGTACGGTGACTTGATCTAAAACGAATTTATAGCCATATACGGCGAGTACATGCAAAAGAGAGTCATTGGTTCACGATACTGTTGACTTCCAACTCCTATGGTATGGCTCTTTGATTCCAGTGAACATGTTCATATATTGCATATCGTTGTACCGGAAGCACTAGAAGCCAGAAATCGTTTCACTGCATATATAATACTTCTCCGGCTTTCTCCCCGTACTTGTCCAGCGCTTCTACATTCATGCTGGTGCACTTGTTCTTTTCTGTACAATTTCTTCCCACAACTTGCGTTGTATACGGGGTGTTTCAGTGAAATCCTGGAGCTAAATAATTCGCGAACGCGTGCACCAATCGAAGAACTTTCCCTTTTACAAGTACCTGTGCGATACCACCTTCAAGCTGCGCGCCGTGTGAATGAGTGGGAGGCGCTCATTATTTATGTAAAAATTCAAATGAGTGTCGTGAAAAACTTAACTTCTAAAGCAGGGCGCCGTCGGCATTAAAATGGGTACTACCTCTTTTGGGACCTTCAGTGGACGGGGAAACATCCCATGTCATTATCACTTCTCCATCATTTATCGTTGTTGTTGTACCAGAGAAAACTCTGCCATCGAATCGGGTCATTTGTTGCAGTAATTAATTGCTTTTGGTGTACATACTTTTTGTCGCGGCTGGTCGCGGCGAAGCGCAAAAGGATGTAATTCATTAGTATAATTCATTGATGTAACGGCGTAATGCATTGGTGGATAAGGGAGTGGAAGAGCGTCCGTTTGCGCTTCACCGCGACCAGCCGCGACAAAAATAGGTAAACCCAAACCAATTAATTACTGCAACAAATGACCCGCTTTGGTGGCAGACTTTTTTCTAAAAAGTGTCCACTAAAGGTCCCAAAAGAGGAAGTACCCGTTTTAATGCCGACGGCATCCAGTTCTAGGAGTTATGTTTTTCACGAAACTGATTTGAATTTATATTTAAATAATGAGCGCTTCCCACTCATTCACACGGTGCGCAACTTGTATGTGGTATCGGGCAGGTACTTGTGAAAAAGAAACGTATTCGATTGGTGCATCCGTTCGCGAATTATTTAGCCCGGAGATTTAACTGAAACAACCTGTATACTTGATTTGATTTGATCTTGTAAAAGAAAAAATATACCCTCTATACTTGTTAGATGACTACCCGTAGTGTTCCTGCTTGCCCACATACTGACCGACTTTGCTTATATGACGAATCAACGTCAACAACTGAGATCAGTTCTAAAACAATGCCCTAGTCACTCCTGCACATACTTCAAATACGACCTCAACCTCATTCATGAAAAACATCTTTATTCTTCTTGTATTTTGGTGAGTCACCCTATCAGTTTTTATGTGTAAATGGTATAGTATGAATAACCTTCAATCTCTTTCTTCAGTGTTCTTCAATCTCTCTTTTTATCTTTCAGCGTGTAACTGCCAGACGGCATTACGATGTTGTTTACACTAGGTATTTTCCGCTTTTCTTGGCCGAAGCCTTCCTTGGATAAAACTGTGCGTGGGCGAATGCAGCTCCGAGCTATCTAGGTAGAACCTTCCCGCCTTTTCCTTCGACATTCTCGAGGTTTTATCTATTTGACGAGGCTCTACAGCAGAGGAAAGCATCACACCTCATCGCTTCAATCATCTCTTCACACAACTCCTTCTTTTCTCCTTTTTGGCGCAAGACCAGTTCGGCATGCTCAGCAGGCACGGAACACGGTTAACGCAACATCGCAAATAAGACGAGATAGCTGAAACGATGAGTAACCGAAGTGATACCGGACACCGCCAATCGATATCACCCGCCGGTCCCCTGGAATTGTTGGTGACAAGAGGAACGTGTTTGCGTTGAACTTGGGTGAAATGCCATTCAGTAGACGGCCTCTCCAATTCGTGAGATCTTCCGAATGGATACACAAGTGTCTTGTGTAGACTCAAAGACAAAACACAAGTATAGATAGGACTATAGACTCAATTTATGTCTCTGTCCCAACCACCTCCTCAAGCTCAAGGAAATGATACCTTCCACGTCGATACAGCTTGCTTGCTTTGACCTACATGTTGAACTCAATTATCATCTCTGTTCGTCTCTGGACATCATCCTTTTGCGGTTTCATCATCTCATCATCAGATTGAACTTTCTGTATTAAGTGTACTGGGGTAGCCAGTTTGACTTCGTCGAAACTTACATCCCCATTTTTTTCTTTATTCACATCACATCACATCACATCACAGCTTGCTTGCATTTTAATGCTCTGGTTAAGGAAACGATGTCGCAGCGTAGACGACTGGCCCAGAAGAACAGTCTCTGTTCGGAATATCGGCGGCTCTCGTCCTGAGGCACCTCCCTTAATATTTCCTTAACCGGTTCGCTGGATTTTTTACCCTTCTATGGCTGACGTAGTTAACCAAGCGGCATTCGGTGTTCCCTTATAATACTCAGTTATTTATCCAGACCCCCTATACACACCCCTAGCAACGCCCAATTGTTCGGCGATATCCCCCTAACTTTTTTACCTTGCCTGATACCTTGGTATTTTAGCTTAGGCACATGTCGGTAATGATACGTTATCCTGCTAAGGTGTTATTGAGGTGTGTATATATATATATATATATATATATATATATATACGTATATAGAAGATATATTAAGGTACAAATATTGGTGTAGCTATATTAATTTCCCCCTGTTGTTTTGCAACCCTCCCCCTCGTGCTTGGGACTCTGGATAAACCATTGATAATACTCCCGGTGATGACAACGTCAGCACTCAGAATTGTATCCAGTTGGGCTGGTTTGTACATGGAAATAGTTGTTCCTGTGCCTGTGGTAGCAGACCAGCTTTGTACCCGGACGTTCTTTTCAGAAAAGTGTCCTTGTCCGCGTAAAGACTTCTTGCGTATTGTAGTCAAACAAAGTGTAGGCTTCTTCCTGTGTCTGCGTGACTTTGTGGCTTATTTTCGTATCGTCGGTAATCGCCGAAGCTACAAAATTCCTGTGGTTTACGAGGCTGCGCCAAATTGCCTGCACGAGCAATCCTCAGAAAGAAAAATTAATGGTTTTAAAAAGACGACACGAAGCACGCCAGAGAGGACGGAATAATAAGGATCGCGTCCCAGGTGGCGAACGAACCGAGATACAGATGGAAGCCAGTCAATGAAATAAGGAAGAGGAGACGACCGCACGAGAGAGCGGTGGCGCTGCAGTGCACATAGCGACTAGGCGAAACCCTGGGTGCAGTGGGTTTTCGTTGGAGTCTCGTTGCGGGAGTAACGGTGTTTGCAGTGCGCACCTATGCACGGCGTCTACCGGCGGTGGCCCCCACGTGCACAGCGGGGCTGCGCACGGCGCCTGCCTGCATGGATGCATGTGTCACGCTCATCCTGCTCGTCTGGGCATACGCGACATTCTCAGGTACACACCTTTATGATCATGTACGTACGACTCTGCTTTCCGTGGTACTAGCTTACGTTTCTGGCCTCGGAGCATAGGTTTGATTTCTTTGTGTGCGATGCCATTCGTAGTTGATGAGAGCAAGATGATAAATGGATGGATAACATGGCTTTCGTGTGAGTCTGATGAATCATTTCATCTTTCATGTCACACGTCAAGAAGAGAAGTCAAATCGCGCGTTTGAGATGTGGGCGATTGTTTGACCTTGCTAACCGAAGAAGCCTTAGCCAGATAAACAACAACAACAACTTTATTGCGAGGTGATGAATAGGGAGGTTCATCGCAAGGGGCGATACTCTACCCCATTGCTGGTTGTGATGCGGGGAATGAAATAATGAGCCCCGTCACAATAAGGATCGAAGTTTGCGTTCGATCAGTTAGCCAGATAAATCTTCATCAGTTAGCGAAACACTTATGTGAAACTACTTTGTCTTCAACGTTCCTCGTTTTGTTTCCTCATTTTCCTGGCGATACTCGGCCAGAGACCTGTTTGAGATCAGAGGAGTAAGTAAACTTTTCTCCATTGGTGTGCCAGTGTGGCTGGGAGCTTTGCGATGAATAACTTCGGCATCTAGTCAAAGGGAGATTATCTGTGGTGTCTGCTTCATTTTTAATATATCCACTAATGTGGCCACGTCATGACAGACGTTTTTGCACGCATTTGGGTGCACGAGAGTTGACACCTCTGCAGTATAAATTACCTTAAACTGAATAATTAGGAGGCACACCAGTCCCTTCTTCTTATATATTACCGGCTGGATGGAGCAGTAGGCATCCTGTCTGCTTACTGAACCCAAGTCTGCGGATTCCAACATGACCGATCACGATAGTAACTTCGTAGGACCTCCGCTGAGCAAAATTAATCCACAGACCTGTCGCTCATGATCACAGCTGTCTCGCGACGTAAAGCGGCATTATCATCAGCATCTTTCTATCGTTATTAAATGGGTATTGAAATTATAGAAAAGAGACACAAAATCCAAGTTGTCCAAGAAGCTTATCCTATCTGCGAAAAGGTGCCTCCATAAATATCCGTTTTTACGTCATGAAGCGTCGGCCAACACGAAGCGCGATCTTTCTTATCGACGGTTCCGGGACATTTGGTCGAACGACGTTTGGTCGAAAGCCGTTTGATCGAACTCAGGACGTTTGGTCGAAAGCCATTTGATTGAAACGGCAGTGGTCGTTTGATCGATTTTTTATTGGTCCACTTAGCGCGTTGATGAAACACAAAAGAAATAGAAAATAATAAAAGTTCTAAATGCCGTTACCCTTTGGAATATTTGACTATGTGTAATCCGCTTGCCCATAAACATATTCTTCATCCTAACCCACTTTTTTGCATCCAGAAAGCGGTCCAAGGGCCTGAGTCGCTGGACTGGGGCCTGAGTCGCTCGCCATCCCGCTCGACAACTCGATATAGGTTTTTCCGCTCTGACAGATAGTGACTAAACATGTCATACATGCCTTTCACCCCTATAGTCCCCCAACACTTTATCGAATAATAATTGATGTCAACTGTCAAATAATAAAAATTTTTGACAAATAAATAAATCATATTTTTGAATGATTTATTCGAGTCCAACGTGGACAAATTTTAACAAAGTATTATTAATGTTTGTAGTTAACTGACCATTGGTTTGGAGAAAGAACAGTTTTAGTTTATTTACTTTGCGCCTATGTGCAAGTGAATCTAAACTTGGTTCTTGCAGCATACATGTAACCGAAGAAGTCCTTCGAAGCCTAGACAATATAAGCAGATCTTTGTACTTTGTCTTTTTATTTTTTATTGATAGCGTGCATGTGTGGGGATCTCAGACCGCACATGCATACGCTAAACAAGGTTGAAGTAAGGTTTTATATCGCTATTAATTTTTGTCTTTATTTTGTACCATGGCGAAATTTCCCTCTTAGCATCCATAGACTTCGAGTGGCTTCCGTGCACATATGGCTATCCAATTTCAGATTATTCCCTTTAAATTTGTCGCCAGCAATGAAAAGGGTGCCCAGAAGAAGCACAGACTATCGGCTGCTCCCACCGTGGGGCTATTTTCTTCAATATGTGTCCTGCTGGTTCGCCGGATCCTTCCGCATGGTTCTACTCAGCTGTGCTGTTCGTGAATGACAAAGGTGTGCAAATAACCAGTGGTCTCCTCTCTTTAGCTGAAAAAAAGCAAAAAACAAAACAAAGCAGAAGACACTGATTGCCTTCACCGTACACTCGAGTCAAAAGTTTCAGAAAAAAGAGGTGCTAAGGACACGCTGCGAGCTTTGAACCCCTTTCGAACAAACGGCATCGATCAACCGGCTTTCGATCAAACCGCTTTCGACCAAGCGGCGTTCGATCAAACGCCTTCGATCAAACGGCATTCGACCAAACGGCGTTCGACCAAATAGGCGGACACCCTTATCGACATCTCAGACGAGGTCCTTAGACTCGTGGCATTGCAGAATACGTTAATTCCTCATCCGCAGCCTATCTGGGGAGTTGTGTATTGCATTGTAGGTTAGTGCATTCCTTGTCCCACTGTGGAATTTGTAAGTGTTTGGCCAGTAACAGGGCATAACTGGCGATATTCCCAAGCGGCACAGTGTCTTGGACCAATATTGGCTGGATATCGGCAAAACTGGTCGAATGTCGGATTGATATTGCCAATACCCAGCCAGTATTGCGACAAGATATTGTGCTGCTTGGCTTGATTTGGCTGTCTATATCACACCGCGAACCTCAAAACTTTTAAGCATGCGACGATCTGTCCTCAAGCCGTCATGTCAGAACGCTTCGCACGGGCATGTCTAGAGGAATGAAGCTTTTTCTGCTACTACACCCTAACTAAAGACGAAACTTCACCGGATAACAAACTCAAGACTAACCAGATTTTGAAATGATATCGATCTGTCTGCTGATTTGCTCGGGACCAAGTGGCACACGTCATTCTTCTAACGATTCGCGGACGCACCCTTAATACAGAACTTCACCGCATAACACGCTTGTAGCCGACCATCACCCCGAATGGCATCGTTCTCTCCCCCTGATCTCGTGAAAACCGAAGATGTACGTCTATTTGTGACACTTCCACACAACCACAAATCTTCCGTCGACATTTCTCGGACGTACCGCTGCGTATGCTGAGGGCGTCCCACGGACGTACACGTTGTACGCCCCGATCTGGGCCCCGATTTTCCACATGTTGTTATCTCATAACACGCATTAAATGCATCACTTCGGCCCGTGGTGGTGGTGGTGGTGATGGTGGTGATGGTGAAAGGGCTCACCGTTGTCGGCCTCACAGAGGTGGGCAACGTCACGACTAACGCCCAGGGGGAATGTGCGTCTTGGGCAGGCTTCTAAGGGAACTGTGCCGACATATGTCTGACAGTGTCTGAGGAAAACCCAGGGAAAACCCCAGACAGCACAGCTGGCACCGGGTTTCGAACCCGAGTGTCTCCCAGGATCGAATCTCTGTGCTCGCGATTCGGCACGAGCTCTTGCGCGAGCCTATCACACTGGCGTTATAGCGTGCGAGCTTTAAATATGAAAATAACGATCGCTAAGTGAAAGTTGGATATCGGGGCCCTGATGGATGTTCAAACTACACGTCCCTACAACCCTGGAAATTAAGATAATAATATCTGAAACAGACTTAGCTTGGACGCCATCGGGGATGCTCCATGGACCCCGTGCGGACCTATTTTGGCTGTACATATCCCATGCATCATAAAAGAAACAGTCGCTATTGTCGTCTCAAGCAGTGCCATTGCTAGAAACCCTGCACGGCACTGCATCAGACAATACGAGTCTTCCCTGCTATAAGCAGCTTTTCAAACTAAGGGACTGTGTACTGTAAATGTATTTTATTTCGATGCAGACAAACCTACAGCTCGTTGAACACTGATTTATGCAACACTCACATTAACAGCTTTGTGCTATACAGTTGGCTTTCTCTATCACTCGACTCACCGGCAGCAAGTTAGACGTCTGCTTGATGGTCCTGCATAAAAGACGCTCAAGAACTTATTGGTTTCTCGGGATGTATTTCCTCGATGAACTTTCGCTTCGGCATTGTCCCGATTTAGGCCCGCACGAGTTTAGCTGAGCAGAGCCATGCAAAAAAAGTCCGTCAGTATATGCCTCAGTCACACGGCATGCTTCAATGGCCATTGATGGCAAAGGTCACTGATAGTTGCATGTAAACGGAAGGTGAAAAAGTGAAAACAGAAACCTGAAGCTTATGCGCATATGACGAGAAAAGAGGACTGAACCTATAGCCGCACCAACCCGCCTGTAGCGTCCAGCGCTCAGCAACGAAAGCAGCGGAGAAACCATCAGTATAGACGATGCATATAGCCCGGACTAGACCTACGTCACACATCGGTTATGCGCCACACGTCGACAATGAACTGTCTGAAACGTTAACCGAAGAACGTTAAAGTAAAATGTGCATACTGAAGAATCCCCGAGACGAGGGACACAGAAAAAAGGAGACACACAGCGAAGTCTCAAACACAGCTGATAGTTTATTACGTACTAGTATGGATCTATATCACCAGCTCGCTTGCTTCCTTACTATTTTATCAGTAAAATGTGCAGTTTTTCCACTCCTGCCCCAAATGCGCCATTTTGCCCAAATGAGATTTCCTATCGCCATTTCGATAAAAATTCGCAATATTGCGCCAAACTGCTCCGACACGAGCGACTAGGAATTGTAGATTGCAGGCAGCGATTGTAGAACGCTAGAAAGACCAAGTTGCAAAATAGACCATTCCTTTCGCAACGGTGGTGCACGTTATTTTCTTGAAACCACAAGGACACATAAATTGACCGCGCATGGCTTCGTTCCACCAGAAAATTGGGACCTTCACCTGAAGTGTCTCGAGCCCGCGCTGACTGTTCACATGCGAGCTTATTTCTTCCGCACTGGCAAGGTAGGCACTGTAACCAAGCTCGAGCCCATGCTCACGCGAAACTTTGTAGCGTGCAAAGGCTGTCCCACGAAGTCCTCGCACTTCGTTATTAGACACCTACATGTGTGCTTCTGTGCTGCTGAGGATCGTCTCCACACGAAATCCGCACAGCAATTACCGAGAGGCCCAATTAGCGCATATGCCCGCTGGAAGGGAAATTGTGAGCTTACGCCAGGTCAAGTCAAGTCTTGGTAGTACTTATAGTACTGTTGCCGAAGTAACCCTAAAATTGATATTGGGTCCTCCAAAGCGTGTATTTCTGTGCTTCGAAGTGCTCCGAAAGGCAAATTTCTTAGCTCAACATGCTTTAAACGGTATATATTATTATTTATATATATATATATATATATATATATATAAATAATATATTTCAGTGCTCCAAAAGGAGCCAAAATCCACGTTCTGATTCTCTGAAATAAAGTGTTCCAAATTACTTTTGGGGGGTAGCGTCACTAAATGTGGTGTGGGAATCACACGCGTGAGAACTTGTTAGGGCTACTGTGAAGTACGCACCTCGATGATTTTTCATATTGACAATGACGTAGCTGTGTAAGCAGAGAGACGTACAGTCGTTTAGGCAGCAGAAACACAAAGCTATCGCTGTCATCCACAGGTACTAACCTAGCTTCCAGGAGCGGCACCACAACACACACGAACGAAGTACATCGATCGGTACGCACAAACGTCGGGGCGAAGAACAAAGGAAACATGCGGTGTGCCAATGAGCACGGGACGACCTACCCACGCGCGCGCGAGAGGGAGCGCAAGGTGTACACATACTGGCGCATATAGGACGTCCACTTTGGTGCACACAAGGACATCCGTGAACGAGCGTCCAGGGGATGTTGTCTGGATGCTCAAACTCGCATGCGTGCGCTCAGACCCTTGTAGTACGTCCCAGCACTGCTTGTGCTCGTGTGGGGATGCAGTTTTATTAATTGTCGCAAAAAGGCGTACGCACTGCGCTTTCTGCTGTGGGTGCCGAAGGCAACTCGCACAAACTGCGGTGAAACACCTGATGGCATCGTATTCAATCTGTTTGTCGTTGTTTCGTCGAAACATCTCTCTGCACGTTCGTTTCCTTAGCATTTTCAGTTTGCCACTGATAATTCATCTCCCGTACATTCAGCACATCTCCTTTACCGTCTTGGAACCTGAGTGCACAGAACAGCGCCGCACAGAACATTTGTGTTGGGAAGAGAATACGGCGTACCCTTTCTTGTGACAATACAAATCTAAAAACGTCGCAAAAAGACGTGAGTCCCCCCCCCCCCCCCCCCCATGTAAAATAAGTCAGGAGGGAGAACTCTGCTCTTTGGAATGGCGGTAGCCCACGAACGTGTTATGTCAGCAAGGGGGGATATGAAGTTTTATTAAAGAAAAAAAAAGGAAAGGTCAGCCAGGCAGAGGTCGGCTTGTTTTAGGAGCCCACGCCATTGCCGCGTGGAGACCCAAGATGAAACTTGCAATCTGTGCGCGCGATTACGTGTTCGGGCAGCAAATCGTTCGGATTATGTTCGGGCAACGAACCGGCGTCGCGTCTCAGCTACAGCACCCATGGGAGCCTTCGTCAACATGGCCATTTATTCTGAAAAATGCATCGCCCTCTCACATATTTCCGCGTTACACTGCCATAAAACTTGTGCAGCCTTCAACACAGGTGTAGACCTTATATAGTTACTGCCTACTGGGAGGCAAGAATTTAGTGCCTACTGAGGCACTTTAATGTTGCGCAGTTCTCGAATATATATGGTAAGCGTCTTCTGCGACACCAAGGAGTTATCAAGTGGAACTCTCTGCCTCTATATGTTATAATGTCCAACAATTTAAAATTAGCTGTGCGAAGGTTCCTATTGAATAAGTGTTAGTATTACTGTTTCTTGCTATAAGTGTTAGTTGGTATGATTACGTTTTTATGTTTGCTGTCGACTGGATGTCGGTAGCTTGGCACTGACATTTGACTGTTGCTGCTGTTGAACATTGTTACTGTATTTTTTCTCTCTTTACCGGATCGTACTAGCCTTAGGCTATGATCCGTATGGATTATGCAGTTATGTTGTTTAAAGCATGTGTCAAAAAAGTAATAATAAAAAAAAAAGAAGGATCTGGATTTGCGTGTTTTATCGATCGTTTTATGGAAATGCCATCATATATATATAGGGGGCTTAGTCGCTTACACGTCTAACGGAATAACGAGCAGCGGGACACTCGTCAAAAAGGGCACATGAAACGGATGTCTGTTATACGTGAAGGGCGCGTCATACGTCACGTTTTCTTCTTTCGCAGCCTCTCCATAGTTTATGAGACGCGATACAGCCCCTACACTCTAACACTTCACAGAACAAGACTAAAGACAGAACTTCGCCGCATAGCACGCTGTGTGCCAACAATTGCCAAGAATGATCGAGTTATCGTTTCTGATTCGAAGAGAAAGGTGGGCGTACGCCTTTTTGCGGCAATTATCATATATCCAAATTGCTACAAAAAGGCGTACGCCCATCTCTCCCTTCGAATCGGAATCGATAACCCTATCTTTCTTGGCAATGGTTGGCGGACAGCGTGCTATGTGGTGAAGTTCTGTTTTTAGAGTGTAGGGTCGACTGTGTACGAGATTGCAACAACAGCCGTAGGCGGTACAGTAGCAGTTTTGCATCATATTATGGTGTCTTCGAAGGTGCCAGTTTTGTCGTTTAACGCATCCAATCGCCGTATTGTCCAACTTGGGGTGCCAGCGGCACGTACGGGCAGTTCGCACGCACAAACATGGTTATCTTGGCATCGACGTGCACTGTCGTGTTTATGGACTTATAGCAAGACCTACTTCTGTGACGTAATCCCGCAAATGACCACGTTTTCTTCACGAGAGCCACTCTGGGAACTTATGATATTCGGAATATGATATGGGATATATACTTATATATCCCATCGTATGATGCTGATTGCCTCGCCCTTTTTGGACCATCGAGTGAATGGCTTATACGAGGGATGTTCAAGTCAAACCTGGACTTTCTGTCTTCTGAGTGTACAAATGGCTCTCGCTACTCCTTTTTCGTCATTTTCACACGCGACAGGCCTCCGCGTTCACCACGTGGTGGTCCAAAGTTTGTGCAAAACAGAAGACACGTGCTGGACAAGATGGCCGACAACGAGATGAGCGCGCACATCGAACAGCGAATTGTCATGAAGTTTCTCGTGAATGAAGGCGTAAAGTCATCTGCAATTCACAGAAGACTTCAGGCTCAGTATGGCCACGATACACATAGCCGCAGCAAAGCGTTTGAGTGGTGCAAACGGTTCCGAGACGGCCGTACATCAGTGCAGGACGATCCCGGTCGGGGCGGCCCAGAGCCCAGTGTCAGAGTTCCTGAGAACATCCAACTTGTGGAGCGCATGATCCCCAAGGACCGACGGATAACATGTCTCGAACTGGCTCGAAAGACGGACCTTTCTGTGGGAACGTTGAGCACTATCATTCATGAACACCTCCAGTTTCGGAAAGTTAGTGCCCGTTGGGTCCCGAGGCAGCTCTCCGTGTTTGACCGGCAGAGAAGACTGGAAATCTCCCAAAAGCTAAGGTACCGTTTTTGACACTGAAGGACAGCCGTTCCTTGATCGGATCGTCACGTGCGATGAAACGTGGGTGCACCATTTCACTCCTGAGTCTAAACGCGCATCAAAACAGTGGAAGCATCCGGGCTCGCCGGCACCCAAGAAGTTCCGAAGCACCCCGTCTGCGGGTAAGGTCATAGCCACGGTTTTCTGGGACAAGGCTGGCGTTGTCCATGTTGATTTTCTGCCCAGTGGTACCACTATCAATAGTGCATATTACTGCCAGGTTCTCAGGGATGTGCATAAGGCGCTGAAGCAAAAGCGGCCGGGCCTCATCACCAAAGGAGTACTCCTCCTACAGGACAATGCACGCCCGCATACCGCGCATCTCACGACACGCACCTTACAAGAAGTTGGCTGGGAGTTCCTGCCACATCCCCCTTACAGTCCAGACCTCGCCCCCAGCGATTTCCATCTCTTCGGGCCACTGAAGGCGTTGCTTGGGGGCCGCCACTTCAGCTGCGACGACGATGTCAAGAATGCGGTCCGATCATGGATGCTACGCGCCGGTAAGGATTTCTCGCTGCTGGCATCCAAGCCCTCGTGAAACGCTGGGACAAGTGCATTAGTGCCAGCTGGAGATTACGTTGAAAAATAAAACTAATTTCTCGCCTGTAAGTTCATTTTACTTTTGCGAAAAATGAGAAGTCCCGGTCTGACTTGAACACCCCCCGTACATGCAAGTCCCTGTGCCAGGGAAAGAAAAAGCGGCACCGTCGTTTTGCTATTGTATTCAATGGGCGGCATGACATAATTAGCAAAATTTTCAGCAACATAATTTGTCGAGGTAATTAAATTGAAAGATTGCGGCATTTAAAATGTGATTAGAAGTCACTTTCTAAGCGAAAATTCTTAGATCAAGTCGCCTCCTGCCACTTTTATTTGCTATATGGAAGATATAAGCAAGGAGTAAGGAAAATACTTAAAAGATTAGGGAACGAGACATTACACAAGCAAGTAGAGGAGGTATTTGTAATTGATAGGTGCTTTATTTTCCTATGTAAACCGGGAAGAAAATGCGAAGTAACCAGAAAGAAATGCACGCATTAATTGAAGATTACCATGTCGCCGCTGACAACAGCATTCCGGCCTCTGATGTCGCCATACCAAGAAACAGTACTTGGAGTCGTCAGGAGGTAGATGTCCGCGCGCGTTTCACTGGTCACGAACGCGAAGGTCATGGGGAGAAAAGGTGGCAAATGGTAGTCTTTCCGGTATCAACTATCAGCGTTACTTTGGGCCAGGCATGCAGGCAGGATATGCTTTCTCACGGCCAACGCTCGCACATCGAGTTTCTGTGCCCAGCAAATTCGAAACACCTCTTTCACTTCTCGGGAACCACCGACACCGTCTGTCCGCACAAATTTCCGCCGGCAGACAGGAGTCAGTAGGCGAACGCGAGCCCTCCATGTGAGGCGACGTTACTCCAGGACGGCGAAATGCAAAGTAGGAGGTACGGGTACACGGGCACGCTTCCGAATAAGCGGATTAGAATAACACTGGTTGTGGAAAACTGCTGCCACTAATTGACGCCTGCATACGGAGAGCGACTTCAGGATAACCAAATAACAAGTCCGTTCCCGGTAACGCGTAGCGGATACAGGTTTTTCCGGTTAATTGCGTTTCGGATAAGTGCAACCTGACTGGATAGCAAAAATAACGGGGTGTGCATTAGTTGCTGCCTGTCTGCTTTGGGAAATACGGCAATATTCGGAATGAGGACGTAAATAATCACAGAGGAACATCCATCGTGACTAACTGAGGGGAATTGTGCAACAGCTTTTAGAAAATGAAAGCAACTGGCTAACCAAACGCAGAAAGCAATGTCACAATGTGTTAGCCGGTGGTGGACCCGGTTTTCGTCACCACCACCACCAATGTGTTAGGCCTACAAAGTCCGAACTCGTTGTTGCAATGCGTCAACATACAGCCAGATCGGTTAACACTAACTTGAACCTATAGTAGTGATCCGTTTTGGAAGTCAACCGCATTCGTTGTTGTTGGTGGTGGTGTGAGCGGTCTGTATGCTGGGCAAGCTTGGCACTGGAAATTATCGTACAACAAAGCAAATAGTTATATGACGATATTATTTCTGCGTTGAGTTGAGGTAAATCCAGCGACTAATTCGTTACCGGCTGGAAACCTCACATTATTCTTTCTGAAATGATCGATCAGCATCCTATTGTTACGTACAGATGCACTTCGCAACAGTTCGGCGTCACCCTAACGGAATAAATGGTCGCAACCCCTTTTGCAACAGAGAAGCACGCAAGTGATCAAAAAAGTACACAAACTGCAGTGTTGAACTAGCAGTGTGTAGACATGTTCTCCTCCGCCTTTTATCCCATCCGGCGGCACCCGCTCGTATCGAAGATCTTGAGGCGCAAGCACTGCAAGGTCCGCTCGGTGATGACTCAGCTGAAGCCTAGCGTCCCGCGTTTCGTAGTGAAGACAGTGGCTCCCAGTGCCCCTCCATGGTCTCTGTCAAGCTCAGTCACCTGCCTAACTGTTCCTGGCCTGCATGGAAGGAAAAGGGATACAACCCCGTGTGTCGCCAAGCAGCTTACCCTGGGCATGACGAACGACAACTACACGGCGTCAGCGTCAGTTTTCACTGACGGGTCATCTACTCGGGGTGGATCGTCCTCGGCATTTGTCATTCCATCTCAGTCAGTCTCCTGTGGTCACCGTCTTTCTCACAGAACATCGTCTACGTGTGCTGAGCTCTACGCCATTCTATTTGCTATGCAAAAAATATCAGCCAGTCCAGCTCAGTCCTGGGTCGTCTTTACAGACTCAAGACCCGCGCTCCAGTGTGTGGCCAACTTGGGGATACGTGGACTCCTCGGTCCTGTTGTCTTTGACATCCTGCAAGTTTACAAGAAGGCGACCATTGCAGGGCACACTGTAGTATTGCAGTGGATTTCCGGACATGTCGGTATCAGCGGCAACGAAGAAGCAGACAGAGCCGCATTGAACGCCCATCAGCACGCAGCTTTTTCCCCGATAATGATGTCGTCGGGCGACCGAAGGCCCCTCCTCTCGATACTCACCCGTCCCAAGATGCAGGCTCAGTGGGAACACGACATAGCTCACTCCCTTCTCTCTGATGTAGACCCCACGCTTTCTCTCGTCCTTCCTCCGCGACTACCGCGCCCCTTAACTGCTCTCTTCCACCGCATGAGGCTCAACGTTGCCTTTACACCTGCCTTCCAACACCGCCTCGGCTCCACCTCGTCTTCCCTCTGCCCCACTTGTGGAGTGCACGGCGACCTCAGCCACGTCATCCTGGCTTGTGGGCAATACCACCACGAGCGTGCCCTAATGGAACTCTCTATGCAACGCATTGACAAGCGGCCGTTCAACCTAGCGAAGATCATCGGTCCGTGGTCGAACGCTGCCCACCAGACGCAGGGCCTTCGTCTTCTGGCGGAGTACTTGTGCTCCACCGGTCTGGCGACGGCTCTTTGAAATCCCCATCATCATCACTTCATCCTCCCCCAACGCGAAATAGGGCAGTGTACCGCCTCAGCGGCGGTAAATCGCCCACCCCATCACCATCCAATGTATGTGTGTGTAGACATGTTCAATAACACACAAGTACTTGTGGCAGTTGCATCCCTAAAAAAATAAATAAATAAGGGTTAGAGAAACCTGCAGGGTTTGGCAGGCGTACCTATTTTCCGAAATAGACGCAAAACAGCGATTGTGGCTGTATAGATGTCAAAACTTGTATTACTGGTAAGCAGTAGGTAAATAAAGGTCACCGGTTAGATGATTCCTCCGGCGCCTGTGCAGCTTCTGCGTTAGCGTCGCGCAGTCTAGCAATGCGTGGGGATGTTAGTTCCGATTCACCGGCGTTGTTCCGCTTCCGTAACCGGTTCCTGGTGACGTATGGGAGCCAATGAACCCTCGAGCCCATTTCGTTGATCGTAAAATCTGATCTGCTGCAACAATTTGGCTAACAATGTAACTGTATAACTCTTCCTTGTGCAACTGAGACGCACGCAAGGGGCCACTTCACACTTATTATCATCCCAAAATTTTGTAGTGCATTCCACTCCAAAACAGAATAGCCGAGATCATAATACACGGTGTCTGTATAATTTATAACCGTTTTACCATTGACCAACGACAGAAGCAGTCAAGGGAGTACCACCGCCCAGGGCTCCTGCGATGACCGCAATCTTAGTAGCATTAGTGACAACGAAGTAACAGTCCACAACCTGGGCCTGTGATAATTGTATGAGATTCAAAAGCCACTCTCCAGACAATATCCCTTAACTACGAAGACCATCCTCTAGCAATGCAAATTCTTGAAATTATAACAGAACTTAACATCAAAGGAAATACAATAGCTCTCCAGTGGGTAGCGTCTACAAGGACACACCTGGAAATGAGACACATTGGCCAAACAAGTCACAAAACTTCACCCGACATTCCTTGTCATTCCAAGTAACGCGCAAGTGCAGAACGACTTTAACCATCATGTTTGTCCACTTCACCCCAACGCAAGGACATCCATTTTCTTTCCTTTTTCTGGAGCACTTTGCCGTACTCTCAGGCAAACAGACCGCCCTTCTTCCAATACATTCGATGTTACACGATTGGCATGTTTGTTTGTGTGTAAGAGAAGAAAAAAAGGAGAAATTGAAGTCGTCTCATGACTTGGCATGTTTAGGAACCTCACGTCATCGGCCACATGTTTCGCACCTCATCGATGTAGGTGCGTTTACATGGGCACCTTTTGATCTCAGGAACTACATCACCTGTGAACAGATTATGCTGACATCAAGTAAGCCGTTGAACAATAGGAGGACAAACGCCACTTTGTCAGCGCATTCCTCACAGTGCACGATATTCGCACAGATTGTACGTGTATCCTGCACTACCATTGCACGTGTACTTTAAACCCCTGCGTGGTTCGTGTCGTAATTTTTCCTAGTTCATACAGACCGCCCTTCTTCCAATACATTCGATGTTACACGATTGGCATGTTTGTTTGTGTGTAAGAGAAGAAAAAGAGGAGCAATTGAAGTCCTCTCATGACTTGGCATGTTTAGGAACCTCACGTCATCGGCCACATGTTTCGCACCTCATCGATGTAGGTGCGTTTACATGGGCACCTTTTGATCTCAGGAACTACATCACCTCTGAACAGATTATGCTGACATCAAGTAAGCCGTTGAACAATAGGAGGACAAACGCCACTTTGTCAGCGCATTCCTCACAGTGCACGATATTCGCACAGATTGTACATGTATCCTGCACTACCATTGCACGTGTACTTTAAACCCCTGCGTGGTTCGTGTCGTAATTTTTCCTAGTTCATACAGACCGCTCTGTAAGGAAGCGCCATTAACGAACCATATCTTTGCACTTGAGCGATAACTTCATCAGTCATCTCAATATGAAATAGGAAGCTGTCCCTGAGCCGTGAAAAGCGTCGACGAATTCGAAGAGATTGATTTGGCGTATAGCTCTTTTCGTTCTGCAAGGTGGCTGGAACAATTTCAAGATTCGCGGAAGTCTTTTGTTCCTACACGTCAGAGAATCAGGCCGGCTACGCACGACGGATAAAAATCGTTTCTCCTGCGTTCAGACTTTTAACGGTATGGCATTTCACAGTCCATGCGAGATGATATGACGAGCACCCCCACGTAATTTCCCAGTGCGGTAAACTATCCTGGCAGATGAACGTTAGCGAACGTTTAGACTGGACGCGCTGTACCGCCTGAACGGCATCCGATATGGTAATTTCAACATTTGTCCAGGAGCGGCGCAGTTGGCATGCAGCTTCTGCGTGATCTAAGTGCGCTCTAATGAATGTCCATTTGGCCCCGTGCTCTCATTCTGTGCCGCCACACTCTCCTTGCACTTACTCTTCGCTTAACATGTACCCCGTGCCTTGCAGCAATTCTGAGCACGGAGGTTCCTGTATACTGAGTGAAGTTAGAATAGACACGGGTTCTTTCCCTTGAGTGCCTATGCGCGTGGAATCTCCATTGTCTCGACAGAAGGAGCTCGAAAGGTATCAGCTTCCTAGAAGGTTGCCGTGGTAGACATGAAACCTCTGTAAAGCTGCACTTTCTAAAAATAAGAAAGTTGTACGGAAGCCCGTCGCTTAAAGGATCCACGTGAATTTTCATTTTTAGAATAAGGTTGTTTACATTGTTAGTGCAGTACAAGAGATCACTTAAGCATTCGCAACTTACCGATTAAGACTAACTCATGCTGTCATGACTTCGGCCTCACTAAAAAGTGTAGTGAATGAGAAACTAGAGATGACTGTCTTGTTGAGCTTTCATCAGTAGCACACAGGGAACGTTTTATGAAGTGTCGTTGAAGATCACGTGGAACGTCACATCCTTTTGAAAGAGTCATAGCTTCACGGACTGAAAGCCTCACTGCAAAAACAATGAAGTCATGTAAGAGTAAGAAAGGTCGAACTTAATGCATGCGACTTTTGCATGCATCCGGGCTTATGGACATCCTATGACACGGTGAATGTGTGATGTGTCCTGTGTGCCCCCGGCGATTCCGCCACTTTACTCTCACTTGGGCGCAGCTCTTGAACTTTTGACCTACATGTTGAACTCCATTATCATCTCTGTTCGTCTCTGGACATCATCCCTTTGTGTTTTCACCATCTCATCATCGGTTTGAACTCTCTGTATTAAGTGTACTGGGGTAGCCAGCTTGACTTCGTCGAAACTAACATCCCCATTTTTTTTCTTTATTCACATCACATCACATCACATCACATCGAACTTAATGACGTCGTCGTCGTCGTCGTCGTCGTCGTGACTTAAGTGTCGTTGTCGTGTGACGAATTCAATCTCTCCCTATTATTATTATTATTATTTTGTCAACATCAGCACCAGCATCGAACTTAAAGGAGCTCTGAAAGCCATCTAAAAACGTTTCCGTTCCGAACGCGTTGTGAAAACAGGTAACTTAACTTGATGATTAACACGAAAATTTTCTCTGTACGCGATGTTTTTCGTAGAAAAAAAGACACTTGAACATCGCCGCGCGTGTTCCCACTCGACTCGCTCCTCCGGGTCAAACGAGGAGGAGAATGAAAAAAAAAAAGTCATTGGTGACGTAATAAAAGTTGAAAGCGGCAACCACGCTTCTATCGAGGTCAGTGCTGACTGGTTTTCTTTTCTTTCTTTCCGTTTTCGTTCCCCCTGCTTTCTCCCTGTCAAGGGATGAATAAGGGAGGACCTGGATATTCCTGGTCGTGAAACCCCCGTTCTCGAAATTCATGTTCTGGAAACAAGGAAAACCAGGGGAAATGCTGTTTCGTAAGATGATATGCCGCGATTAAGAACATAACATCACTATTTAACCACTCAAATTCAGGGGTTTTCCATATGTGTCCAAGTCGTCTTAGCGAACGAAAGACACATTTAGCAGCCATTTGGCTTAGCAGGGCGGCATGTTGGTTAGTTAGTTGTGTGCTTACAATATTATGGCTGGTTTTTTTACCAGCGGCATGGCCGAGTGGGCTAAGGCGTCCGCTCGTTGGTGGTAACTATGGTCGTGCTGAAGACTGGGAGGCGGTGGGTTCGAATCCTACCGCCGGCTGTGTTGTCTGAGGGTTTCCCTGGGTTTTCCGAAGACTTTCCAGACGAATGTCGGCACAGTCCCCGCTGAAGTCGGCCCAGGACGCATACTAATCCCCCTGTCCCCCACTCCTTCCTGCTGTCCCTCTCTCCATCTGTCCACGTCTGTACGCCGCTCATAGCCACAGTTGCTTCGCGGCGCTAACACGCAATGAAAAAAAAAATATGGCTGGTTTAGTCACAGTTTGCCGTGGGCAGTTTTCAGCGCGCGACATGTGCATTTTATAGTCAGCTAAAATATACGCTAATCACGTGTTGTTTCAGTGCATGCTGATATGTCGGCGGACGCAAACTTAACCGGCGTTGTCGGTCACTATATGGTAGATAAAACTGATGCACTATATGGTGACAAAACAAAAGGCGCCGAGCACGGATGAACTCAAACTTGAGTGTCTGCGTCATCAACATTTGTAGTTTACATCGGCCAATTCTCGTTTAGCTCGATGATTGGTAAGTTGACCATAAATTGTGGTGGTCTTATGACACTACTTGGCTATGTTGGTGTGTAACTCAGGCAATGAATGTTCAACTCCTGATGCCACGATGTGCCGGCGACAGCATATTGCGATAGATTTGACTGGATCGTATATGACAACGTATGGGCAAGAACACTCCTCCAGCTCAATAAGGAATTAACTGAATGGCTAACAAATTTGCTAGTCGAAGTGACGGGCACTAGTGATCATAGCGAATTAGTGGCATAGCGAACGGAATTAGTGGTCATAGCGATGCAGCGATCATTTTGAGGCGTGAACTGAAGAAGCGCTTAGTGCTGCAGTGTGTTTATACGTATTGCCACCAACAACACAACAAGAAACAGTGACCACGATAACGAACAGCATGCAAAACACAGACACGGACAGAACAAGGTTTAACTTGCACCTGAAATTTACTTTCATAATACACCTACTCCGGAAGGTCGCTTTAGGGCGGACATGTGCGTAACGCGTTACTAGTAATTGCGTTACTTGTAATCAGTTACTTTACTGTGAAAGTAATTTTTCGAGTAATAAATTACTTTTGGAGTAATCAATTACTCAGTAATTGATTACTTTTCCCGCAGAGATTAACTTATTTTTCAGATGTTCTGCGCCAAGTCAAGCCCCTCGTGCCGTCAGCCTTTGTTGGATCGTTCTACTATAGCAAGTACAGGTCATTGTACTAACGTTCTGGAATTTCAGGGTCTCTCTCCCTTCCTTCCTCTTCTCTTCCTACACCAGTATGGTGGTACCTGAAGGTTTAGAGGTTTAGTGAGTCATGAGGAGGTTCCAGGCAATGTTCTTCCACAATCGGGTCAACATCTTCCCGGGCGATAAATACAGTAGACGTACAGATCTTCCTTGTCCTAAGCGTTTTTGTTTTTCTTGTTATTTCAGCTGTTCCGCTATTGAACCGTTCTGTCTTTCCTTTCTTTCTCTTTTCTTTCTTTTTTTCTGGGGCACACAAAGACAGGTATAATTTGTGTGAATGCAGAGTAACGACCGGAGTAACGCGTTACTTTTTTACTCGTTACTCACATTTGGAGTCGAGTGTAACTGGTAACGGTAATCAATTACTTTTTGCGTAGAAGTAACGGTAACGGTAATCAATTACTTTTTTCGAGTAACGGGCACAAGTCTGCTTTAGGGAAAGCAAGGTCAAGCGGGGAGAGGTTGACCGATTTTTGGTTGACTTCGCTCGGGGAGTTCAATGAGGATGGCCTCTAGGATCTCACGGCCTAACCTTGAACAGTGTCTGTACACCAATCTTCGTTTACTGTATCTGATAAACGAAAGAAAAAGCAAAAAGAAACTTCTTCCATCGTTGCAGCGGGCTTCGGAGTGAAAAATAGCAGACGGTGTTCTTGGAAACCAATCAGCGGCTCCACTTTTCCGACGTCAAAATGACGCAAGCAGCTCGACGGCTCGTTCCGGATATTGGCACCGTTGGTCACGGTCGCGATTTTCAAAATCAAATTCTGCGATATTTGTGCACTTGTTGGTTGAGTTACTTCGCATGGAGCATTTTAATAAGCTTACGAACCGCTTGGTTCAAAAAAATGGTAGTGATTAAAGTGCTTTCCGAGCGCCTTTAAAGATTCCACTCTTAGAGTGCAACACTGGAACTAAGGAATTCTCCTTATGTGTGTTGCTAAACCTGACGCTGATGTAAAGTCCCGTTCTGCATAATGTACTTCAGAACGCCCCGCAAAATGATGCATCTTGTATATTCTGCAACCGAGCAGATATATTTTAATTCCCGGTCTTTTTCATCATTATTTTTCTTCCTTTTCTCTACGATTTTTGCAGCTTCAAGATATCTATCGAAATATATAAGGTATTTGTCGTAGTCGAGCGGGTAGAAAGGCGACCGTCTCCAAGAACGAGAGAACGTTTTATAATCAAAGCCACGCGCTCAGCTCGCACATACAAGCGATGGCCATGTCCCAACCTTGTCGTCGTCTTTATATTACACCTCCCCTTTTTGAACAGCACACCACAAAACATATTTACAGTCCCCATACCCGTAACGTTCTGGTTTTTTCACCACTCGCCCTGATCTGGTTTGGGTCACTGACTGTCCGCTGTTTTGTCGCCTTGTCACTGCCGGTTGTCCTGACATTCTTTCGGCATGTATGGAGGCATCTCCCGTGGGAGTTGTCTCCTGCAGGTGTGTTCGGGTCCGTCTTGCTAGGCCAGTTTCGGTCCTGACCATGTACGATCTTGGTGTGCCGCATGTCCGATCACGGTGCCGTGTGCAGCAGCGCCGGCTAGGATGCGAACCGCTGTTCCTGGTTTTAGTTGAGGTCGCTCCGTTGCTCGATGTCGGCTGTCGTACCCCTGCGCCTGGGAGCGTTGGAGCTTCTTGTACCGCCTCCGGTACTTTCGAACCTGGGGCCATGGTGGAACAAGTGAAGCTGGATTGACTGGAACGTTGGTCTTGAGACGTCGACCCATGAGGAGCTCTGCCGGAGAGTAGCCACATGCCCCTGGTGTACTCCGATGCGCCAGGAGCGCTCTGTCAATATCTGGAGTTTTGGACAGGAGAGCCTTAGCCGTTTCTACTGTGCGTTCCGCCTGTCCGTTACTTTGCGGAAAGTGTGGACTTGACGTCACAAGTTTGGCCCCCTGGGTGACCAAGAACCGTAGGAATTCCGCCGAAGTAAACTGCGGGCCGTTGTCCGAACGGACGATATCTGGAATTCCATAGCGTGCGAACATTGGTGCCAACTCAGAGATGACGTCGGCTGTCGTGGTAGTCTTCAGCTTGACAACCTCGAAAAACTTCGAGGAATAGTCTATTACTACCAGGTATTTTTTACGGTTGTCGTAGAAAATGTCCATCCCTATCACTTGCCACGGACGCTCTGGGAGAGGGGTCTGCAGCAGCGGCTCCGTCCCAGGTGCCCTGTGTGATTGGCAGGTCGGACACCTCTGGATGTAGTCCTGCAGGTGATTGCTGATGCCAGGCCACCACGTCGATTCACGGGCCCTCGCTCTGCACCTGGTTATTCCCTGGTGTCCCATGTGCAAACGCTCAAGAACTTCGTTTCTGAGGACTGGTGGTACGACTAAGCGGGAGCATCGAAGCAGAAGTCCCCGTACCACCGAAAGTTCGTCAGCCACGCTGACGTATTTCCCTACGTCTTCTGGAAGAGTACTGACCTCTGGCCACTGTGTCTCACAGTACTCCATGACTTGATGAAGGGTCGCATCTTTCTGCAGGGCGTACCTTATGCGTGACAGCATGGTGTGAGAAGCAGGTAAGAACTCGACGGTGAGGATTTCGTATTCTGCCACTACAGACTCCAAGTTGCCGCCAACGTCGTCGGTGCGCGAAAGTGGATTTCTTGACAGGACATCCGCTGTGTATAGCTGCTTTCCCGGTACGAACGTCACAGAGAAGTCGTATTCCAGAGTCCACATAGGCAATCGTTGTAGGCGCGGAGTGAGGTCGTCGAGCCTCTTGGTGTTAAAGATTGGCACGAGGGGTTTGTGGTCAGACTCCACTTGAAAGCGAAGGCCCAACACATACATACGAAACTTTTTGCATGCCCACGTCACCGCAAGAGCTTCTTTCTCTACATGCGCATACCGTTGCTCAGTCGGAGTCAGGAGCCTCGACGCATACGCAACTGGATGACGTCGACCGTCAGTTTCCCCCTGGAGCAGCACCGCTCCGAGGCCGTAGGACGACGCGTCCACGGACAAGGTGTGTGGTCGCAACGGAGAGTAGTACGCCAGAACGGGACTGGTTGTGAGTTCTTTCTTGATCTGTTGGAACGATTGCTCGTGCTGTGGACCTCGGTACCAAGCGGCATCCGAAGAAAGGAGTTCACGAAGTACTTTCGTCTTTTCGGCCAACCCCGGAAGGAACTTCATCAAGTGCGTAAGCATCCCGAAGAGCGACCGTAGCTCACTAGCAGACTCCGGTGCCCGCATCTTGCGTATGGCTTCGGTCTTCTCAGGGTCAACGTAGATCCCCCGTTCGTCCAGAACGTGACCCAGAAAGTGTATCCTGGTCCTACTGAACTGGCATTTCTCCTCGTTGAGGGTGATGCCCGCGTCTGAGAGTTTACGCAACGCTGCATGGAGACGCCTGTCATGTTGTTCTTGATTTTTCCCGTAGATCAAGACATCATCCATATGGCACACAGTACCGTCGAGGTCTTGAAGTATCCGTGACATCTCTCGTTGGAAAAATCCCGGGGCAGTCGCGATACCAAAGGGCAGACGAAGAAACTGGTATCTTCAGAACGGGGTGATGAAGGGGGTCAGTTCGCGACTTTCTCGTGATAAGGGGGCTTGCCAATATCCAGCATTGGCGTCGAGCTTGCCGAACACCTTAGCTTCCGTGATTTTGCTGAGGTTCTCTTCTACCGTCGGCATGATTACGCGCTCACGGACGACTTGCTTGTTGAGCTCGCCGGAATCAACACAGATGCGTAGCTTGCCGTTCTTTTTCCTTACAACTACCATCGGTGCGCACCATTCCGTGGCATGCTCTACCTTTTGAATTACGCCCAGCTCTTCCATTCGGTGTACTTCGGCTTGTACACTTGGTAGCAATGGAAGTGCTACACGTCTTGGATAAGTTACTGCATATGGCCTCGGTCCCGGAACAAGGTGAATGCTGTATGTTGCCTTCATCAGTCCTAGGCCTCCAAAGAGCTCGGGGTACATTGACGCAATGCAGTCGTGTCCGATTTCGAGAAGTTGAGGGAGACCCTCCAAGGCCTTGATGGCTGGTCGACCTAGCAGAGCGTGTTGTAGGCCGTCGACGATGAAGACTTCCTGGTTGGTCGTCTGGCCGTTCCAGCTCATGTCGACGTGTACGTGACCCAGAGTGTTTATCAGGGACTTGCCGGGGCCGTAGAGCCTCTTCGTAGGACGTGTCGCAGAGCGTCGCGTCTCTGGATTCAGGGCTGACTCTGGCACGGCAGTGACATCTGCTCCGGTGTCAACCTTAAACTTGATTGGTCTGCCGTTGACAAGGACCGTAATAAACCAGGCGTCTGACGATGAGGGATGCTGTAGACCATCGAGGAATACCTCTTCGAGCGCTCTCCGCGATTGCTTGGGCCGGCGACCACGCCGTCCGCGACCGGATGCTGGCTTCGGCGCCTAGGCAGTCTGGCAGACAGACGCGAAATGGCCCAGTTTCCCACAGTGGCTACAGACTTTCCCATGTGCAGGGCATTCTATCCTCGGGTGGAATCACATCGACCCACACCATTCGAAGGGATCGGACTTTGGCTGTGCCGGTCGTTGAGCTGGAGGCCGGGATTCAGACTGCCGTCCCTTGTGTGAAGCTGGCCTGCCCGAAGTGACGACGTCTAGCGTGGTATTCAACGTCGGTGCCTGCGATGGCGGTTCGTTCCCGCGAAGAAGATTCTGCTAGTCCTTCACAGCCTCAGAGTTTCGGGCTATTGTCACCGCTTTCTCCAGTGTGAGTTGGGAATCCAATTGTAGCCGTTCACTCAGACGACTGTCCCGGAGGCCAACAACCAGCTTGTCTCGAATAAGTTCTTTGAGCGAAGCAAACTCGCAGAACTCTGCTAGCCGGTGTAGCCACAGTTTCGTGTTCCAGCTGAGAGCGCAGGTTGAAGCGCGCGCGCTCGTAGATCACGTTCCGGCTTGGAACGAAGTACTTGTCGAAGGCTGACTTGAGCTTGTCGTAGTCGTTGGCTCGTCCGTTAGTCGCATGGAAACGAGGACGTCTTCTGCCCCGGTCCCCATAGCGTACAGGAACGTGTTCACCTGTGTCGAGCTGTCCTGTTTCTGCAGGCCCGATATGATCCGGTACCGCTCCCATCTCGTCACCCAGCGCTTCCACCCCTCCGGTTGTCGAAAATCGAACTTGTCCGGAAGTTCTACCGCGAACGGGTTGAACGCAGGTGGCGCAGGCGCAGGCGTAGCCGTAGGTTCGCCGGCCGCTGTTGCTAAGTCTTGGGTGGACATTCCAAAGTACGTGAACTGGGCTGTTCCACTAACGTGTGACCGCTGCCACCATGTCGTAGTCGAGCGGGTAGAAAGGCGACCGTCTCCAAGAACGAGAGAACGTTTAATAATCAAAGCCACGCGCTCAGCTCGCACATACAAGCGACGGCCATGTCCCAACCTTGTCGTCGTCTTTATATTACAGTATTAGCTATACAGCTATTAGCTATACGCGGGGAGTACAGCGCTCATTTCACGCCAGAGGGCCACGTGATTTGGAGTGGTGGAGATAATTGGAATAGGTGCCGCTCAGCTGGCCAGATAAACCGCTTTCCGGCCCAGATAAGCCTCTGTCGGCATGGGCGATGCGCTCTTCAGGCGCGCTTTTTCGGTTTCGCCTCATTTGCATACCGAAATTCGGGGATGGATACTTTAGCGCACGTGCGTATTTCAAGATTTGTTAAACGTGGAATGGTGTCCAGCGAGGATAGGCTCGCAATCTGCCATCTCGCTTTTGCCCGACATTCACTAATTAAAAATTTAATTAATGAATTTCAGGTAATTAGTCATCTGGTAGTTACATGCTCTCTTGCAGAGCATGTCCGCCTGGCCGTAGAACTCAACTGCAAAAACAACATCTATGCTGCTCCCATAGCTTTACAAGGCTCGATGCCATTATGTGCACATTTAAATAAAACAAATATCAAGTCAATAGCTTTTCTGTAAAAATTCTGGTCAGTCTTACGTGACGCACAATATATGTAAGCCCCATTACATCATCGTCTTTTTATGTGTGTTCGTTTGTGTCACGATCTCACAGGTAGTAAAAGGAAGTAAACAGCAGTAAACAGAAATTTTATTAGGAACCTGCTGATGGAATGGACGCAGTTCCGGCGGTGTTGTTCTTGACAGACATGCCTCGAATCCAGAAATTCGAGGCATGTCTGTCAAGGGCAACACCGCCTAAATTGCGTCCATTCCATCAGCAGGTTCCTAATGGAAGACACCACTGGTGTGTCCTGGTTTACAATGACGTGATCCGGAGACTGTACAGGACCTTGCATGCTCAAACTTCCTGGAAAATCCTGACATTGACACATGAGTATCATGTTTTTTGCTTACTATACGAGCAACCTATGCGTGCGGCAGTAAACCGTTATTGCGGCACTTGTAATCCACCGATGTGAGTAACAATGAGAGTGTTTTTGGCCGGTCACAAGCCTCTCCCTGCTACAATTTGACACCTGTGTTGTGTATGTGGCCTCATCGTGAAACGTGGCCTACACGTTGAACATGCGGACCCAGTTTTGGCCTAAAAACCTTTCGTATTATACCAACAGGCGAACAGGATATTTGGGCCCACCTCCTCCCTGTTTTACGTCATCCACAATGAAAGGCACATCGATCGATCCTTATAATGTTATGGTTTCCATTTCGTTCCAGGAATGAACGAAGTTCCTTTGCTTTCTTTAACGCAGCGGCGACGATTCGTCCTGCCGGCGGTAAACAATATGGGCATCGATTATTCGGGGTAGTGTTGTTTCGTACCGAAGACTCGAGTAACAAATGGAATTACAGAGATAATGTCGTGGAGGGTAGAGGGATGTGGTCTCTAGGGAGGCAGAAGACAGTCGTGCAGCAGGAAGTGAGGAACACTGCATTCAAGGGGATACCCAAATGGAAGGAGTTGCCTTAAAGGTACTGTTAAGCAGCACCGATCAAATGTCATTTAGTGTGGCTATTCGATAGTCCAAGCCACCAGGACAAAAACTGTGCAAGTTTCATTCCAATCGACGGTGCAGTTAATTAGAAAATTAAAATTAAAGATTACGGGCAACACTGCACTAGGTATTCGAAATGAATCCGTACTTCTGGCGCTTCTCCATACACATACGGCGGCAACCACATTGCATGCGTATAACACTGGGCCCGACATAACAATCCACCACAATCCACCATAAAATCCGCCCCTGCAATCCACACAACGATCCACATCTGAGGACAAACGGATAAGCGAACTGAAATGAAATGTTGAGCCGTTTAAAAAAAATGTGTCAGACGTTCAAGAAGCCAGACAGCGCCGGGACTTGTTTGTTCACAGAGGTTCACAGAGAGAGTTTGTTCGTTCGAAAGAGGCCGCGAACAAAAGGGCGCGCAGGCGCAGCAGAGAAGTAGGGAGAGCCCCCATCGAACAGCGGCCAGCACTGAGTTACTTCGCAAAAACAGGGGTTAACAGTTTAAACTGTTAACAGGGGTTTCAGAATGCATAGGTAAACAGGAAAACTAATAATATGGTTACTAAAATAACGAAGTTCCGATGTCATAGTGTGTAATACCAATTTTCAGTGTTGCCCGCTGTACAGGGGGTTGTTTGACACCAGGCGTCGCACCGCTCCACTACGCCGCATCTTTCATGGCAAACTAAAAATATTTATAGCGCGTTGTCGGTCGTATGGTTCCGCATATGGTATTTAGAAGCAGCAAAGTCTCTAGTCACATCACCGGCATATCATGCTTGTCTACTGCTTTACAGCACCTTTAAGGTGGAAGAACGGATAAAAACTGGCAATATTGCAAAATATGCTACAGCACGGACGTACAGTGAACCCTCGTTATTATGACCATGGTCGTTCCCGAAAATTTTGGTTATAATGTGGAATTGTCATATTAACGGGGGGGATTTGCAGAGGTTTCACTGCATTGTTCCCCAGGAGTATGGTCGTAAAGCGCGTGTGTCAGATGGTCGGGGGTCATATTAACGAGGGTTCACTGTATTACAGACATGGGCAGTGATGGGCAAAGTACCTCAAAATTATACTTAAAGTAAAGTACCAAGTACCTGGCGTCATTAGTACTTCAAGTACAGTACAAAGTACCCAATTCCAAATGTACTTCAAGTAAAGTACAAAGTACTACTCAAAGTACTTCAAGTATTCATCAAGTACATTGCGAACTTAATTTGTACCACTTTGCATTTCAGTGTTTAGTATCTGTGTCTTGCTTTTTTTGCAAAACCTTAGCGAGCATTCTTGACAAATGCTCTAAAGCCTGCTAAATCGTGAATATGAACCTAAAAAAGGATGAAGCACAATGTAAGCCATCATTTTTATACGACTGTGATCTGCAGCAATGTAATCTATGTGACCAATTAAAAAATGTAAAATGTAAAAATTAAAACATATGTGTCTTTCAGATTGTTCATCTTGTCATGCAATCACACATTGTGATATAAAATGATTCTTAATTGCCAATGAAGGAAACAATATAAAAAAAAGCATAGAACCCTGCATTGGGAGAACTGAAATGACAATTGCCCAAGTCATTGTGCTGTCGGTTGCAATGTCATAATGTGTGCGTTCCATTCGTTTTACATAATCATAGAAGCGTTGATACTTTTTCAACATCTCAAGCCTCTCAACAATAAATTTGCTTCAACAAATATGCTCTTTAACAGCACAAAAATTCTTTTTGGTAAAATGTCAGACTGGACTCTTGGTACTGCTCCCACTAAAAGCACTAAAATGACGGCAAGAAGACGAAAACACACAGATAGCCCGCTATCTGTGTGTTCTCGTTTTCTTGTTGCCATGTTAGCCCTTTTAGTAGGGTGCATTTTTGATACTCTTTTGTGATTTTTTGTCTGGAGTCCAAGTTTGGGTACTTGAGTACTTGATGGGAAAGTACTCGGAAAAAAGTACTTTAAGTACAGTACAAAGTACACGATTTAAAATGTACTTAAAGTAAAGTACAAGTACACAGAAATGTACTTAAAGTACTACTTGAGTACTTGGTACTTCAAGTACTGCCCATCACTGGACATGGGTTTGTAGCCAGAGCCGTTGGCGGTAGCACAGTGTGTCAATACTGTTGCTGTTGTTAGTTATTAACCCGCAATACTGTTTTCACCAGCAGAGTGTGCCAAACGAGTACTCCTTTCCTGAAAAACACATAACTCGCGAAGAGCCTCCGAATAAGTGATCCACGTAAGTGACGAATAATTTGAATGAGTGACAAATCACCAGTGAGATTTTCTCTTTTTTTTCTCCTCATTTTTCCTTATTCACTCCACTTTTCCTTTTCTTTCCTCCTGTTACTTTCCCAATGAAACACAAGGCGACCTTGCGTTTGACTCACCTTCAGTCCTTTTCTACTCTCCCTCTCTCCCTTTTTTTCAAACGTTCCCCTCCTCTTCCTCTCATTCAAACATTCCTCCCCCTCTCCCCACTCGTTCACGGGACAATATTATGCTAAGGCTAGCCAGTGCAATCTCCACGAGCATATTTTTATACTCAGAAATTCGATTGAAGCTGGCGTTAACAGTGGCGAAACGTAAGGGAGTTGGGATTGATGTGACCATGAAGTCATACTCGGTAAAACAGCACGATATCCAACGAAGAAGCGTTCGTTCACAGCTCACTTAAAGGGACAGTCGCATTCTCCGAGGTCAATTTCGAAACTAATGCGAATTCTAATTCCTTGCCGAGCACTGAAATGGGCCCGAAAATACCATTTCGATCCGCGGCGTACTTTTCGCGCAATCCGATGAAAAGGAAACCGGAATCCTTGCGCCCTCGCTCTCTAAAAGTGGGAGCAAACGTCACCCGGATAAAGCCAATCAGCGCACGCCCTGGGTAAATGCGAGCCGCGCGCCTGTTTGGCGATCGCGAAGCGAAGGTAGCAAACATGGAGTCTGAAAACGAGAGTGATTTTCTCTGTCTGGGGGAGATTCTGATGAACATGTAAGCGGTAGCGGCGACGAGTTAATGCTGGATGATGACCCATACTCTACGGACCCAATGCCTCTGGAACCCGCCGACCAGGCACGAGATGTGGCTGCGGCTAACCCGCGGGATGACATTTTCAGGTGACGTATCTCTTTGCATGGTTGCCGTCGGATGTGCGAAACAGTTTAGAATGTTGAAATTGTTGTCGGCAGGTGTCTGTGTGGAGTCTGCGACCCACAGGAGCCCGACGAGCGCCTGTGTTGCCATTCTGTTGCCAGGGTGGTAGAAATGTGCAACAGTGCCGCCGTGCAGTGCATAACACAACACCCATTACTCAGGGACATCTGCCTCCGTAGGGAGCTTCTAGTGGTGTACGCGCCTCAATTCTGCCGCTATGATCAACATTTTAGGCGACTCAATCCCCAGGACCACAGGTAAGCCTGCTGCAGTGCTCTTCCGTTTGCTGTGATTACGACCGTAATGATTTTTTTTCGGTTTAAATGACCTCCCATCAAGATTCGGAAGGGTAAACTCGGGTGCTAGTCGGGTGTTGTTGGTTACGCAAATTGTCGAACCTAAAGTGGACAGGGGTTGTATACATTCTCAGCAGCCTTTTGGCCTACACCAGTTTGTCCCCCATAAATCATAAGCGTGGCCGACAGCCGTGGAACGACCCAGAATCCTGGTCCAACAATTCCATTAGGAAAAGTGAAGAAACACTCTCGATATGCTCTCAATTATGCCAGTTAGCCATGGCCTGATTGGCAACACAAAACTCTGATTGACAGATATCCAGTGGGAATTCTGAAGGATAGTCTTACAAGTCTGAAAACAGAAGCATTTGAGGTGCCAATAAAGGGGGGGGGGGGAGCATGTTACTGAAGAATGTAAGAGTAATATATTTTGGGAGAAATTGGATTTTGCCGGAATTGGAGGGAAGCTGGTTCGGGAGGGAGTTAGCTGTTGGAATCGGGTTCATCCTGAAAGAGGCGGACCATTTTTCTGTTGTACTATGTTGCACACCTGCCAACCTTCCACATTCAACATGCGGGAGACCCCGGAACTAAGAAAGGAATGCACAGGCTTTGAACTCCAAGGTTGGGAGAGTGTCTGTTCTTCTGTTCTGGCCATTGTTTTCCCAACACTGTGGGAGATTTGGCAGGTATGCAAATGCCCACAAGATATAATGCTAAACAAAAAGAAATGTCATGTGGATTTGTCTTTTCCAGGTGCCTGAGGTTCACGGCATACTCGTCATTCACGAGATGGGTCTGGGGATACCTTGGTCCAAGGAACAGACGACAGGTTCCTGGATGCGTTGTCCGAGCCATCAGGAGGGAGTTCCCATCTACGTCCTATCAAGGCTATCAGCGTTACGACCATCGAAGCAAGGGTGTCTTGACCAGAGAGACAAGCTGGTGCATACTGATGGCTGGAACTGGAGACATGTAGTCGCAAGACAAAAATTTTGCTGACATAGGCACACTTTGTGTAAATGAGCCCTTGGTCATCCCCCTTGCCTCCCATCAGAGGTTTTGGAGGATACTATAGGTGTGTGGTGTACGGATAGGTTTATCCGTACACCAGACACCAATAGTATCCTCCTAAACCTCTGATGGGAGGCAAGGGGGATGACCAAGGGCTCATTTACACCAAGTGTGCCTGTGTCAGCAAAATTTTCGTCTTACAGCAATCTTCGTCTTTTCGTCATTGCAGTGTGGGGGATGTTTTGTCTTGTCACTCTGTATCTCCAGTTGCAGTCAACAGACTGTCGACCCATCTGTACAGCAAAAACTACTACACGTGGCAGTATTAGCTCTGGCATCAAATCCAGACTGTACTGCACTAAGCTAGTGCCGAGGTGGGAATATTTTGAATTCTGTGCAGATTTTCAATGCGGTGTAGGGACGGGAATAAAGAATGACCCTATAATTGTATCGATTTATTGTACAGTGGAGTATGACGGAGTGGGAATAACGAAATAGCATAGGTTTATTTGCCTCCCATTATGTATGGGAGGCAAATAAACCTAAGCTATTTTATTATGTTGTGCCGTGGTTCTACATTAATGTGGTGTGAAGTCTGGGCGGTTACAGGTACGCTGCCACAGGGATGTTAGGGGGGTTCATGTTGGCAGATCCATATCTGGTGTACTAATACGCTATGCAAGTCTGTGTCCATTGTTTTCCTCTTCCTGGAATCAGGGGATGACAACCCCCTTGTGAGATGCGCCGTGAAGTGGGTCCCCAGCACTTGCTTCAGCCATGACCTCCACATCTGAAATATGGCCTTGAGTGTTAACACTCAAAAGAATATGTTGAGGGCCTAGCAGGTACAATAACAAATATAAAAATCACTATGCAAATAAATCTTCCCCTTTGCGGTCCCTGTTTCATTGGCACAGTTATTTTCCTGTCGACATTACGTTATAAACGCTGGCTGCTGCATCACACAAGATTCCTTTCACAGAACTCTACAATTTTCAGGGCTCGTACATATCCATTATTTTGTGGGACGTGCAAAAAGAATTGCAATATTTTCGTGGCTTGAGAAAACATACCAAATTCAGTTGATTCCGTTGACGTGCTTGCTGCCGCCTGAAATAGAGTCAGAAATTAGCAACAAGGCTGCAGTAGAATACTGATGCAAGTGTCTCGGACGTAGCCAAACACAGATTGCGATGCTTTCACATCCCTGAATGCTACCATCAGGCTTACACTATGAACTGTAGAAACATCCACTAGCTGCAATAAGATTAGAATAATGCTGTCATGTGGGAGTGTTACGTTACTCCTGCATAATACTGGCAACAATTAGCACAGCAACAACACACCAATCTTTTTTCTCTAGAGTACGCGTACTATTGCGTCAGGATGCTGCAATCATTGTAATAATTTGTGTACATTAGTAGCCGGTGTGACTGTGACGTTACAATCGGCGGCGAGGCCAGGTGTTCGCGATTATGTTTACTGTGACAACCAGGGTGTCGAACCGAACCCGAACCCGAACCGAAAACCGTACCCGAACCGTTATTTTTGCCGGAACCGAACCCAAACCCGAACCGAAATTTTCATGACACTGTTGAACCCGAACCGGAGCAGAACCGTAAAAAATAATAGCGGTAACCGGTTCGCAACAAAACGGTTCGGACATAAAAGAAGTCAGCATAAGAGTTCCTCTCTATCCCCGAACGAAGACACATTGGTATCATCATCACGCGCCTATATCATGGCACACGGATGGAAGATTAGGGTTCCCGGCCGAGACGCGCAGAAAGAACTGCGACGTCCACCCGTTACAAAGGGCATGGCCATCAGCATCATCATCATCATCATAAATTTCAGAAATGTTCACCTAGCAGTCAGACGACGACGTATAGTAAGTATACTTTCAGCGTCTTTTTAACATGTTGAAGCGCAGTTGTCCTTGTGAGTGCCGCGGCTAGCGCCCCACGCACGCGGTGCGGCGTCTACTCCTCAGAGACCAGGTGCCACGCGGACGAATGAAACACGAATGGAGTAGGCCAGTTATATAGCTCTACAGGACGAATATGTGATCAAATAAGCGCCCAAGATTTCCCTTTACACGTGAGCAGCACAAATTAAACAAGTCAGAAACATGAGAAGTGGAGAAGGAGCGTACGCAGAACGGTGCCTGTTTGATTGGTCGTGCTTTGAAAAGTAAATGTGGTTCTGCTTATTGGTAGCGCAGTTGTGTCGTCGTGACACATTGCCGTTGTGTTGTGGATTAACAAGTACACTGCTGTGAGGTCGGACAGAGTAAGGCTTGCAGGCTTATTTTCGACATGCTTCAGTACGGTTTCAGATCGATTCACGCTGCGAAGGCAGTGTGCCGGCAAGTACTGTCGTCTATGTTACGCTGTCCATCTTATTAGGCTTCCTTTAAGTGTATCTTGCTGGCACTGTGCGTGTGAAAAAAGATATTTTGGGAACAGAAAGTAGCAGGACTACACCGCTTCAACAGCGTGAACTCTAGTTGCAATAAGTGTTCATCCATTTCTCATTTCTCTCACTAAAGGGCTACCTCACCGCTAGAGACGTCAATGCAGACAACAGCAGTAAGCTATTAGCCACGCATTTCCTGATAAAAGCAGTTTTATGGAACATATATAACGGAAGCGTTGAACCGGTTCGCGAACCGGTTCTGGGCTGCGAACCGGTTTGCGAACCGGTTCGATTTCTGGCCTGGCCGAACCGGAACTGAACCGGAACGAAATCAAAACAACGCGAACCCGAACCCGAACCGAACCCGTATTTTTTGCGGTTCGACACCCTGGTGACAACTGACATTTTTCATCGCAGCGTATAGCTGTGACCACGCAAAATTGTCACTTACCTCCGTTACTGGTTCCTGCCCTTGTTCCTGATCGAATGTGGTAGGGGTGGTAGGCAGCGGCGTAGCCAGACCTCCAAGGTAGGGGGGGCTCGATACGAATACCAGCCCCAGTTCCGACCCCCCCCCCCGCGCTGATACTGGGTGCGCCTCCACAAACATACTTGGGCATAAGATGCAACTCTAGCATAATTGATTTGAACGTTCACAATGTGATTACGTTTAGGCTGTCATGAGGCCGTGTTACCAGATTCCAGAATGGAAGTATTTTGAAAGGCTCATACTTTGAAAATCATTGAAAAATGCAGATAAACGCCAGGAACTGCAAGAACTTTCGCGGTCGTCACATTCGCCCCCCCCCCCCCTCCCCGCCCATATAAGATTTTCTCCTCGGATTTGCACGGTTTACGTCGGTAGGCCCGTGGCAGGTAGGGGGGGCTCGAGCCCCCCCTAGCCCCCCCGTGGCTACGCCACTGGTGGTAGGCACGGCGTCAATCTTCAGCCGCTTCTGTTTCTGCCGTAGCCCAAGCCGAACTTGCAATACATCTTCATCAAAATAGGCGTCGTCGGCGAAATGACAGGAACAGACGCGTGAAACATTCAATCCTTGGGCCACACCACAGTAGTGGCTGGCGATCGCTGCCACCCACTTTCGTTTCGTTTCGCCATTGCGAGGTCGTTGAAATGTAAGCTCGGGATTCGCGTTATAAGTCTTTCTGCACCTGAGCACGTAGCACCGGTTTCCTGGCTGTGACATCGCACGTCAACGGCGTGAAATCCTAGGCCACACGCTATGGTTCAAAGTACTTCAAAGCAAACGCGACAAGACAACAAGAAAAAGGGGCAGCCGCACGCACAGACACACACAGAATCTGCGGCGGGAAGGAGCGCCTCCTGATGGTTGGTTTATCCGGGTGACGTCATCCAGTGTCGGCGCCTTGCGGGGATTGCCGTGCGCGCCGGAAGCGCGAACATTTAAAAATCGTTTCTGAGTCAACCAAGTGGATTTGTGCGGAGAAAATTTGCCGGCGTACATTATGAACGACAGGGAACATGACCATAATAGTTCCGGAACACGCTTCCGGATGCGACTATCCCTTTAAGGGGGCGAAGTCCTGGGTCCGCGTACTCGCGGAATATATCTTTCAAATTTCGTGCGTACTTTTCTTCTTTCCTGTGTGCGTGTGTGTGCATACCTGGAAAAGAACCACGTAAGAAGGCACATATTGCAAGCAACTGGATCTGGGGGGGGGGGGGGGATATGTTTATTGAACAAAGAAAGGGAGGAAAGGTTAGTTTGTAGGTTAGGCGGAGGCCTACTTGCTATTATTTTACAAAGAAAAAAGAACCACACACACACACACAAAAGTGGGCCTTAGAGGCTGGTCGGAAGTGGAGGCACGAAGAAAACTCAAGAGGGTACTCGTAACCGCCCCCTGGTCGTGTAGGACTCGGCCGAGCAACGTGGCCAAACAGACGAACCAAGTTGTCCCAAGTGGCGTTGGGGGATGAGTCGTTGAGAGAGGTACCGGTTGCAGGATGATAAGTAGTGCTCAATTTCCGCTTCCACGGAACAAGTTGTGCAATTAGGGCAGTTCGTCCTGCGCATTTTATACAGGAGTGAGGGTGTGCGTGCAACATTCATTCGAAGGCTATGGGGGAGTGACTCTTCAGCTCTATCGCAACGACAGGCAGTAGTAAAGTCCTGCAGGGGGTCAATGAGACGTAAGAAATGATCATATGAGGTAGAGTCAGCTCGGAACTGCCGGGCACGGACACAGCGCCAATGGCGAATGTGAAGGGAACAGGCAGGGGCCGTTAGAGGTAGCGGGGTAGCGGAGAGAGCTGTGGTAGATGTTGCGAGTTGCACCATCCTGTCTGTGCGGATGTTACCAAGAAGGCCTACGTGTCCCGGGATCCACTGAAGCGTCACAGAATAGCCAGTGGCTGCGAGTTGGGTGAGAGCTTGAAGTATGAGCGCGAACTCGAGTGCTACGAACTCATGTGAAGGTCGACATGGCGTATCGGTGAGATCGATCATGCCGCATATTAGTGCACTCACCGAATAACATCACACTTGTAAACAGAGCAGGTGTGATGTTATCTGGTGAGTGCGCTAACATCCGGCATGATCGATCTCACCGATACGCCATGTCGACGTTCACATGAGTTCGTAGTAGGGCCCGAACTAACACCTTATCAGCTGATTGTGATCGTGAGTTGTGTGGCCTTGCGACTTGGTTGATACTGTGTTTAAAAGCTCTTTGCGCTTTTTAACATTGCATTGACAACACAAATCGATTAGATGAGAGCATATCCGTAGCGTAACTAAATCTCAGTGTATCGCTTCGGCTGAGTGAGTCTTGGCACTAGACGTTATAGCATCACTGGGTAGTATCACTCACACACATAATCACTAGGTGTAGCATCACTCGCATTGGCTAGCAGTGCGAGACCACACTTGGAAACATGTTTGTCTCATTTCATTCATTTCATTTCATTTATTTGTTCTTACTTTTACAATAAGCCCAGGGTAATGGGAAAAAAGCCACGCAATATGTTTAAATGCAAGAATGGCGTCTAAATCTAATTACTGAGGTCTTCAGACGTTATACAGAACGACGCGCAGAAATCATACAAGCGTTGCTTGCAAACTGCCACAGTTCATGTGTCCAGTGATTCAAGTCTATGTTGACGTTTGCTACGACAACGACTTGTCCGGAATGCATTGTGTTCGCCTGGCACACTAGCCTGTATGAGCCTGCCTTGCAACAAAGGGAAAAGATTTCTTCCAGCGATCTTGCTTCACATATTGTGAACGCACCTCGACTACTCCGCCCTATTGTCTGTTTCGCGTTGCTTCGACAGGTTAAACTTCAACCAACACGCTTTACATCTTCTTGTAGTTAAAATCTCTACTAATATCCAGCATACGTGTTATTTTTATAAACAAAGTATAGTAGATTATGAGCTTGGTGGAAAGAAAACCTGCGAAGGGAACGGAAGTAATGAAGATTTCTCCATCCCAGATGTTTCATGAATAAAGTAAACACTGCTCTTGGATAGCTCCTCGCGAGAATGTAAACTATGCACGCTTCCTTCTTCGCTAGTTTATACTGCAGGGGGCGAAACTCAAAGAAATTTCGGCTGAGTAAGGTGTAATATGTTTGCGAACACGGCCAAACTCAGTCTTTGTATGGTACAAAGCGTACTCTGTTTTCCCCCGGAAATACTGGCGCAGAAAGCACTCAAGCTGACAAATATGCACGTATAGAGTTTCTCGTTGTTTCCTATCGCACCCCCGCTCGAACGAATACAGATATGTGTTTACTTCTGTGACGTTTCGCTCTTGAAGCGCACGTAACAACCTATACATTTTGATTTGCTGCACACAACGACAACACATAAATCGTGACAATGAGATGGGGTGATTCACCGCTGCACGCAGTTAGTTTTGTGGTAAAATAAAACTGGAGAAGGAAAGAGAAATTTGGCATTGGTGCAGCGGATGAATACAGTTAAATAAGGTTAAGATGTGAGCTAGTTGGTAAGTTGGTAAGTAATTTTTGCTGAAACGACTAAAGAAGCACAGGGAGCACTTCAGCCACTACCCTTTTCTTAAAAACAGGCGGTTATCCTGCCTATTAAAATACACTATGCGAAGTGATTCATTCGACAGATGCAAAAATGACTCAGAATTCGATTTTAAAAATGGCGACCGTGCGCAACGGTGGCGATGCCCTCAACCATAGTTGTGTTCAACTTAGGAGGGAAAAGAAACTACTAGTCTTTCAACTACATACGTCGTTGGAGGTAAGGAAACGCAATAGAGCGCCACCGTGCGCCATCAGTGAGGGAGCGCACTTTCTGCCGGATCGTAGTACGTGCCATGCGGCCAGTCTTAACAGCCAATACGGAAGCAGAGTGAGTATGATGAATTACATAATTAACTGGCGCAATGAGGCAGCGTGACCTCACTGTGTCCAGCCATCCTATCCGCGGCGCAGTAATATTTCGAGATCTGACAGACTACATTCCTTTTCCGTCTTAAGTTGAACACGACTATTGCCTCCCGTGTCGCTTTGACGTCACTATGGTATACAGCACACTGACTAAAAAGAAGCGGGAAACGCCTACTCCGATTGGAGTGCGGTCGCCCATGGAACCGTAATGACATCACCGGTGGCGTCAGGCCGACAAAGGCGAGCTCTTCAAGCACCACCGCCACCGTTTTCGTTTTCCTCACCCACGTTTCGCCTCGTTAAGCGGGCACGCGCGCATCGATGTTCGGGTGTATTTTTTATATGGAAAATATTGCGTACAGAGAATTTTTTTCTGTGTGTCTTGGTTGTCAAATCAAGTACATTCTTTCACAATGTATCAGAAACAGAAAATCTTTGAGATGGCTTTCTGTGCTCCTTTTAAACGCCTCAAGGACAACACGACACTGCACTGGACTGCAACCAAGTGAAAGTTTATGGAAGTGAAGATACATTTATCTGCACAGTGCTATCTAGAAGTCATGCGATCTTCAAAAATGAAAACGCGTAGAGCTATAGACGGGCAAGGCTTAAAAAAGCATAGGATACCCAGATAGTGTCATTTACGATAGTTGCGTCCGTAATCTTCAAAGTTTAGGAGGAAAGAAGATAGTTGAGCAAATCAATCGAACGAATATTGTGGCAATAGGCTATAAAGTATAGACATATATAGCTTCGCACCACTTGAAAAAAGTGGGGCAAAATACGGAGTAACAGTGGTGTTCAGAACGGAGGCGCGTTTATCCGTGATAGTCTAAAAATTAATTAAAGCCAAAACAGCAATTGTAGCATAAACCACAGATTCATAGGCTGTAAAGTTGAACTTGTATATGAAATCCCTTTAGAATGTAAACGGGTTTATATTGGACAGATATTTGATACGGTAACGTACGTCACCTCTTCACAATCAACTTGGCCAAGTTTCTCTTCCGAAAACAGCTTACATATTAAATACGAGTTTTAAATGTAACGAGTTTTAAAGATTCGCACTCCCTCTGCAGCTAACACCATGATGACGTACGCCAGGTACACGAATGGGCGCGCAGCGCAGGCGATTGTCTCCGACATCGTCTGCTTGGTGTTCGCATCGCAATATACTAAGTGAAATGTCCTTGGTAAATACGCCTACTTTCGCTTACGCGTGTGAGTTCTGACGCTATGATATTTCGTGGAACACGGTGTTGGTCGTGGCGGTATCATTTGGCTCTGTACTCGTTCAGCCTATCTTACGTTAATTAGTGACAGAAAACTGCTGCTACTGGCATGTAACAGCCGATGACTCCTAAGTCAGCGACGAGCGGGACCGGTTGGCACATGAAAACAGCGAAGACGACAAAAGTACCACAAGAACAGTCAGGGAACGTCGAACTTCCAACGTTTAATCACAATCAACCTTAAATCACATGATAAAGAGTTGAAAGTTCACGTTCCATCTCTGTCTGTGTTGCTTTCGTAGTCTTTGCTGATGGCCCTCTAAATATGTCCTTGCGTCTGATTTTTACTTGATTGGACACCAACAACAACAATAGATGATGACGATGAGATGGGGTGTTCTACTGCGGGCATTGATTGGACAAATTTCTGAGCAAACCCTATATGGCCTATTTGTAATGTCGGTGCCTTCAGTGCCACCAGAAACAGACCGGTTCAGTCACAGGCTCGGTGATCTCCCGAGTGAATTCGAGCAAAGATTCTTCGAGTGCAGGAGAGCTGAAACGGAGCTTTTTGTCTCGCCTTATTCCGCTGTTGTTGACAGCGTTCCTGATGACTAACAAATGGAAACTGATTGACATGCTGTGCAACGCTCCGATAAGAACAAGTTCGCTCAAGTCGGTGCGGGTTCGCATTGGACGAAAGTATCTGAAGGTATGTACGAGGGGCGTTGAAGTCAAACCGGGACTTCATTTTTCGCAAAAGTAAAATGAACTTACAGGCGAGAAATTAGTTTTATTTTTCAACGTAATCTCCAGCTGCACTAATGCACTTGTCCCAATGTTTCACGAGGGCTTGGATGCCAGCAGTGTAGAAATCCCTACCGGCGCGTAGCAGCCATGATCAGACTGCATTCTAGACCTCGTCGTCGCAGCTGTAGTGGCGCCTCCCAAGGAACGCCTTCAGTGCCCCGAAGAGATGGAAATCGCTGCGGGCGAGGTCTGGACTGTAAGGGGGATGTGGTAGCAACTCCCAGCCAAGTTCCTGTAAGGTGCGTGTCGTGAGATGCGCGGTATGCGGGCGTCCATTGTCCTGTAGGACGAGGACTCCTTTGGTGATGAGGCCCGGCCGCTTTTGCTTCAGCGCTTTATGCACATCCCCTGAAAACCTGGCAGTAATATGCACTATTGATCGCACTATGTGCAGTATTGATATCGAGACATGTTATCCGTCGGTCCTTGAGGATCAGGGGCTCCACAAGTTGGATGTTCTCAGGAACTCTGACACTGGGCTCTGAGCCGCCCCGGCCGGGATCGCCCAGCACTGATGTACGGCCGTCCCGGAACCGTTTGCACCACTCAAACGCTTTGCTGCGGCTAAGTGTATCGTGGCCATACTGAGCCTGAAGTTTTCTGTGAATTTCAGATGACTTTACGCCTTCATTCACAAGAAACTTCATGACAATTCGCTATTCGATGTGCGCGCTCACCTCGTTGTCGGCCATCTTGTCCAGCACGTGTCTTCTGTTTTGCACAAACTTTGAACCACCACGTGGTGAACGCGAAGGCCTGTCGCGTGTGAAAATTACGAAAAAGAAGTAGCGCGAGCCATTTGTACACTCAGGAGACAGAAAGTCCCGGTTTGACTTGAAAACCTCTCGTATGTTGTCGCAGACAAGCCTGTCCATGTTAGGTACAACATACGTCTAATAATAATAATAATTTGTTGCGAGACAACTGTGTCAACATACGTCTGCGAGCAGGTGTTTTCTGTGATGAACCTGAATAAGTTAAAGTTATGCTCACAACTAACAAACGAATACCTCAACGCACTCATTAATATTGCAATTGTGCAATCACTTTCATACGATGTTGAAGCAACAGTTAAAAACAAGAGGTGCCAAGATTCCTCATGGCACAACAAATATCAAGAATTGATGACGTTGTTTACTCGTTTGTTTATTTAACGAGTACCCACTAACAGCTAAGGCTTAAGTGAGTGGAGCACTATACATGATAAAGTAGAATAGAAAGAAAAGTTACAAGCCTATTCATTCTAGTACTAGACAATGTACAGCATGCCTAAAGTCTCGCGCCGTCGCAAATATATCAATATCCTGGTCATCAATTCTGTTAAATATAAGTTTCGATCTGACTACAGGCGAAATCAAATAGAGTTGGTTCACATAAAACAAACTTGTAGCTCTACATCTCCTAAGTGGTACATGGAACCGTACACTCTTAAAAATGAACTTCACCGCATAGCACGCTACTAGCCAACCATCACCTCGATATCGTTATCTGCCCTGATTTGTTGAAAACGACAATTATGAACAGCATAAGTGTCACAGAAAAGGCGTGCGCCTCACGTTTTAAAGGTACTGTAAAGCAGTAGACAAGCATGATATGCCGGTGATGTGACTAGAGACTTTGTTGCTTCTAAATACCATATGCGGAACCATACGACCGACAACGCGCTATAAATATTTTTAATTTGCCATGAAAAATGCGGCGTAGTACGACGCCTGGTGTCAAACAACCCCCTATACAGCGGGCAACACTGAAAATTGGTATTACACACTATGGCATCGGAACTTCGTTATTTTAGTAACCATATTATTAGTTTTCCTGTTTACCTATGCATTCTGAACCCCCCCCCCCCCCCCCCGTTTACAGTTTAACCTGTTAACCTCTGTTTTTGCGAAGTAACCCAGTGCTGGCCGCTGTTCGATGGGGTCTCTCCCTACTTCTCTGCTGCGCCTGCGCGCTCCTTTTGTTCGCGGCCTCTTTCGAACGAACGAACTCTCTCTGTGAACCTCTGTGAACAAACAAGTCCCGACGCTGTCTGGCTTCTTGAACGTCTGACACATTTTTTTCAACGGCTCAGCATTTCATTTCAGTTCGCTTATCCGTTTATCCTCAGATGTGGATCGTTGTGTGGATTGCAGGGGCGGATTTTATGGTGGATTGTGGTGGATTGTTATGTCGGACCCAGTGTTATACGCATGCAATGTGGTTGCCGCCGTATGTGTCAGAAGTACGGATTCATTTCGAATACCTTGTACAGTGTTGCCCGTAATTTTTAATTATAATTTTCTAATTAACTGCACCGTCGATTGGAATGAAACTTGCACAGTTTTTGTCCTGGTGGCTTGGACTATCGAATAGCCACACTAAATGACATTTGATCGGTGCTGCTTTACAGTACCTTTAAACAAATCCCGGCAGATAACGATATCATTTGAGATGATGGTTGGTTAACAGCGTGCTATGCGGTGAAGTTCATTTTTAAGAGTGTACAGTACAGAGAAGATCAGGGCATTTAACGTACCCATTAACAACTTTAAAGGAGCATGGAAGACACGCCCAAAATATTTTTTTTTTGTTTTTCGCTGCGACGTCTTCTGCAACGAATAAAATGAGCTCCTGCGAAAGAACGATGGCGCAGGTGACCTACAGAGCACGCGCAAGGCTCTGTTCCGCACACGTTTAAAAAATCACCTCCACGTGCAAAGAGCGCATCGGCGAACGGGAAGACGTCGTGAAGTATCACGGGCTCCGGCGCTTGACCAGTGACGTCCAACGCCACAGCTCGAGCATGTATAACCGGCGCGTGAGCCGATAAGAAAAAACAAAGAAAAAAGGCACTGAGCAGTTTCTACGTCACGCGAGGCTCGTGTCTCTCGTCCGCGACTGCTTTCGCCGACTGTTTTTTGTAAATTTTATTGCGCAGTGACAATACACCACAGAGCAAAACTATTTTGCATGATGACTCCTGGTGGACAGCTTTCCCAAACAAAACAAAACTTCCCGTGGTGCTCCTGGAGATATCCTTTCCCGGCAATTCGGATCTCCCTGGGAGACAGACATTTTTCCGACAGACGTCCCCCACATCTCCGAATGGCCAGGGTTTGGACTTCCCACAAATATCCGTCGTTTGTCCTCACAGGAAGTTAAACGGAGATGCCGGGACGTTGCACGGACTTACCTGCGTACATGCTCAGGGCCCGGTATTTTCTCATTATTATTGATACTGTTTATTGAGCTGCTGCGTAAGTGGACAGACTCCTACTAGGCGTTTTTTTCTGCCATTTTGTTTCAGCTTCGGCCACTGCATCTTTCTTTCTCTGTTGGTCCTCTTTGTTTCTATCTAGTATATCTGTTACGGACATTGAGGGTGAAGTTTTAAAAAGCAAAAAAAGGTCTTAGAACCATGAACTTAGAAAGGCAATGGCATTACCTTTCCAAAGCGAAAAGAGATACTATATATTGCTTGTCTCGCTAGCTTCCACCAACTGTAGACGTTTGCCTGCTAGTCAAACTAAAGGGTGAGGTATTTAATTTTAATGCGATTGCGTATACCGATAACACTGGACTGAAGAACTGCTTGGCGTATTAACTAACTCCAACGATAACGTCTGTGTTTCTTACTGCTTTTGATTTGAGGCATTCAGCTGGTTCAGCGAAAGTCGAACTCACGACGCGACACACCTTGCCATGTTTCTCTCTCTCCTCTGCTAATGCTCCCTGCAACATCCCATCAGGGACCCTATTCGGACAATTCTTCGAACGCCTGAGTTACAGATGAGACAAGCTTTCCAGCCATATTAAATGTCACTTCCATGCGCCTTTAAACAAACAGTATAAATCAAACTCAGCCCTACCTTGTGATTCGGTAACGCTAAGTGTTAAGTGTTCATGTCGTTTTAGGTTCTATGTTGTGTCATCTACACTCTTAAAAATGAACTTCACCGCATAGCACGCTCCTAGCCAACCATCATCTCGAATGATATCGTTATCTGCCCTGATTTGTTCAAAACGGGAGGCGTACGCGTTTTTTGTGACACTTATGCAGTTCATAATTGTCACAAAAAAGGCGTACGCCTCCGGTTTTCAACAAATCAAGGTAGATAACGATATCGTTCGAGATGATGGTTGGCTAGGAGCGTGCTATGCAGTGAAGTTCATTTTTAAGAATGTACATATATCAGAAACAGGCTACCCGAAAGCCGTGGTATGCGTTCCGCGGACACGAATGAGTTCGGCACCCCAGCTTTAAAGGATTGTGCAGGATGTGAGGCCTTGTTCCATAACACTCCTTCCTTCTCTTTTTTCTTTTACTTCACATTAAACATACCCCCCCCCCCCCAGAACACTATTATCTTGCATAACGGTAAGGGCGTTTGCAGTCATTTATACAATGGGGCTAGGGCCCGCTTGCACGAGCGTTGAAGCTATTCCTCAGTGGTATACTCCGTAGCTTCTGTAGTACTTTTTGCACACGCTACTGTCTCGTTGCATCTCATTCTTTTAGCACTGGCAAAGCTACAGAGTACAGCACTGAGGAATAGTCCCAACGTTCGTTCAAGCTGACCCAGGTTTATCTGTGAGGCTGGAGAAACTGTCGGTCAATAAAGCGTCGGTAGATTATTCAGAGGAAATTCGTAGTTCATGATGGCCGGAGATATTGGGTGACTGGTGAAGGTCATCACAGTAGATAACGGTATCTTCACTTCAATAAACTGTCGTTTTTTTTTTTTTTGTAGTCTACTGCAGTGTCGTGTTGCCCTTCGCAGCTCTGTACGTTCCTGCGTTAAGCGGCGTCGGCGTTGTAACCGGCAGAGCGAACGAGGAGCGAAGCGAAGGATGAAAGTACGGGAGAGCGTGCGCAGGAAAGTAGCGGGAAAGCGTACGGCAAGAGTGAAAAGGGCGTGAGGAGGAAAGCGAAGAAGGAGAGCACGCTTGGGAAGCCAGAACGCATCTGGTTCAGTTCGGTGAGCCTGACTTCAAACTTGCGACTGGAACGGTGGCGGCCGCATTTGGAAAAGTCGTGTACTCCTATGCCAAGAGTCATCCGCAAAAAGTTGGTATACGTGGCATTCAGTGGTGCTGCAGACATAACCGCGTTGTACCTCACCAACGTGGACAAGGAGTTCACAACGACTTGGCAACGACTTCGCAACGACCTCGCAACGACTTCACGAACTGGGATAGGAGTGCTACCTGAAGAAAGTACCATGTGTGGGAAATAAAAACAGTGGTGTATAACTCAACCTCAACAGCTACGTTCAAATTTCGCATTACCGACTATCGTAATCGTCCAGTGAATTTTTTACGTGTTCGCCGGCACTGGTCGGGGGGGGGGGCTTTAATGGTTTTAGCAAGAATGCAACAGATGCTTACAAAATTGGTTCTTATATAGCTGGTTTACACCAACCAACCAACCAACCAGTTCTGTTGGTGCACGGCATAAATGAAGTTTGGAAATTCTTGCGGGCATGCTCTGGCTCCATAGAAATTTCAACTGAAACGTTGTCGTACCAGTACTGGGCAGTTGTTTCGGGGACACATCATTGCGTTTTTTTCTTCTTCTTCTTCGTTTTTTCGGCTTCTTTATACCTTCTACATGGCGTATCGGTGAGCTCGATCATGACGGATGTTAGCGCACTCGACAGATAACATCACACCTGCTCTGTTTACAAGTGTGATGTTATCCGGTGAGTGCACTAATATGCGACAGATCGACCTCACCGATACGACGTGTCGTCATTCACGTGAGTTCGTAGCAGGGCCTGAACTCACGCCTGATCAGATGATTGTGATCGTAAGTTTGGAAGGCGCGAAACGCCGAACTATGGCCGAGGCAAAACGTAAGAAAAATTGCCTGTCTTCTGTCAACATGCATGACGCACATCGACATAGTGATCGCTAGAAGATCTGACTGTGGTGACTAAAGTGACTGGATTGGGGAAAGTTACGCCATCCTTTCTCTTCCCGCCGCGACCTTGGAGCTTGGAGCAACCCATGCTGCGGCCGCTATTATTAGGAAAGATCAGAGGATGGCGGTACTTTCCCCAATCCAGTGACATGGCGACTCGTTCTGTTGGGTGCTTCAACACAACCATCCTAAGCTGGCCGTGAAGAAAGGCGCCACACCCGCATGTGTGGTGTACTACACTTCGGAGGTGGGGTTGTCTCAAGACGCCCCGTTTGCTACGACCATGGGGAACAGCTATACCAGGCCAACCCGTGACAGAGCTGAAGCAAGCTTCAATCACCAAACCAAAGATGTGGCACTAGCCAGTGCTTGGAGTGTACTGTCAGCAGCGTAAGAGAGAGTCAGGCTCGTGAAGCATGTTGTTTCAGAAAGAGCCCAGGTTTCGCTACGTTTTCATGTACTTATAACCCCGACATTTCGCGCTACGTCAATGGAAGTAACACACACACAGACCCAGTGCGCACTGAACATCGGAACCAGAGAAACAACATCTATAGGCGCAAGTAGAAAGCTGGCGCTCTCCGCGCTGAAAATTCGATTGTCTCCTTTCTGACAGCGTATGCAATGTTGCCTTAACAACAATAACATGGAAACTAGAGAATGTCCTATCTTGACTGTTTTACGGTTCGTGCTAGTGAACAACTCTACTTCACAGCTACGCTGTCTCGAATTACAGACGAAACGAAATGTAATATTTGTGCATGCACTTATCAGATGACTTCGGCCGACCCACGACTTTTTTGATTCGTCTCGTTGCTTGCTCAAAAGCATGATTTGATCTTCAGTATCTCATCGGCATAGGCCTATTCCACAATGGTACTGTATAAACTTCATAAATGCGATACGATACTAAATATACCTGTGTTTCATATAAATATAAATATATATAAAATAAATAAATATAAATGTGTTTCATTCAGTCGAACGTATTCAAGATAAGACATGAATATAGAGCTCAGTTAGCAACAAGGAACATGTCATACAAGCAGGAAAGTAAGACGCTACACATGTTACACAAATTAAGATGAATAAATCATGCTTTTACCTATTAATCAATCAAGATCAATATAGCATGCTAAGAAAAGCGAATCCAGTTTCGTATGAATTTGTTTTTGAGAAGGGCTTAGCAAAAGCTCTGGTACCGAATCCCCTGAAGAGACATCGAATCACGTGTGGAGTTTGCCAGTAAGCACGGCACTTTAGACAGATTAGATTTTTTTTTATTTAAAATATGGAGTTGTCAGTCCCGACGGGGTCGGGTTTCCTCGAATACTTGTAGACTGGGAAGATACACTGAGTACAGGAAAAAGAGATAAGGACCTGTCTCCCGCCCCCCAACTATGTACTGGGTTTTCTCTCTCTCTTTTTTTTTTTTTTTTACTTATTTCAACTAACTGCAGCTAAGTGGTCTGGGGTAGCCAGTCTGACTTTGTCGTGACTTAAATCCCCATTTTTTTTCTTTGTCCATCACATCACAGCGCTGAAAAGTACATAGAAGTATACAAACAGGTTGCACAGCAAACCTTGCAGACAAAGATATATAGACTAAAGGACAAATGACACATAGACGACATCAAGGCCTAACAAAACAGAGGGAGCGAGTAATGTGCAATTTGATAGAGATCAGTCTGAGCAGATCGTAGCATAAGCAAAAGGGTAGGGGGCTAATACAGTGTGGTCTAGCGCTAACAATATGGATGGAATTAGGATCACAACAACAACTTTATTGCGAGATGATGTATGGGGAGTTTCATCGCCAGGGGCGATATTTTAACCCATCGCTGGTGGTGGTGCGGGGAATGAAATAATGAACCCCTTCACAATAAGGATCGAAGTCCTATGGTATCCAGAACGGTGAAGAGAGCTTTGAGGCCAGAGCGTTGGTGGGCTCGATGTGACCAGGGACCAAGCAATTGTGTGTGTGAGAGAGAGGGGGCGAGAGTCTAGCTCGTTAAGGGATGCGGAGAGAACTAGGGTCACAGAATATCGATAGACTTTGATGATTTCAGAAATGGAACGAGTGCAAGAATTGCAGGTACTTGCTGACACGCACGCCAGCACCTAAGCACTTTCCGTGTGCTGAATGGTCTATTACCTAAGTAGAGCAAAGAAGACTCCAAGGCTCGGCGATGGTCGCTGTATTTCGAACACTCGAGAAGGATACGCTGTGCATCCTGTAATACGATACACTCACTACAATTGGAAGAGGGAACCTTCACGAATTTCAACAATAGGCGACCGCGTAAGTAACACTTAGCTGGAGTCTATGGATAACGGATGCGATTGATCTGGACGTGTAGTGTTTGTGGACTTGGGACTGGATCTAGGGGTCAAGTTCATGCAGGAGCGATATATGTGCAATTAATCTTACCTATATGGTGGTCTTGGCGTACCCGCTCCACGAGTGCACCAATAGTCCTCTTTTGTATCGTTTTTAATAAAATTAATATACCGTATCCGGGACCCATCCATCCAGCTGGTCTTCTCGTCCGGCTGCGTCCGCCACCTCGTTCCAGGGCCGTGATCTATGTCCTGTGTTGCTGCTGATGTGCAGACCTTCAGGATGTCGTAGACCACTACAGCCAGTGAGCGGAAGTATACACGTTTCATATCAATGAAGGCTGTAATGCCGTGTGAGAGAATTCTGCGAATGAGCAGAGTAAATACTGCATTTCCATCAATCGATGTCCCCATCAAAGAGCAACGTGCCGCCAGTGTAGGCAAACAGACCGCTCGTCTACCCAACGTAACCCCCCCATCAATGAGTATACAGTCGTGCCCCCTTAATATGGAGACTTTCGTCCCCGATCAAAATCGTCCATAAAGCAAATCGTCATTATTATCGAATACCGAGGAAATCACAAAAACACTGATGAAGGTTTATTGAAAACATTGCCGAATTAGTGCCTGCTTGCAGATACGTTTGTTTGCACATCAATTTAAGCTTAGAAAAACGTCGGCAACACGTAGAGGCTGCTAGGGTAACTAAATAAGCTCATTTAGTGACTCTAGAGGGTGCCACTCATCACTATTGTCCTCAAAGAATTGAACAGAGGTTTCAGAACCGTTTGAGCCATAGCAGACTTGAAATAGCAACGAGCGGCTTGTCGTTGCTCGAGTCTCGTCGACGTCGTCAAGTCGTCGACGCCAGAGCCTGATAGCTTACCTTGACAATTGTACCGCCTCTGTTCTCGTAAGCTGCCGAGTGACTGCACTTAGAGTCACTAAATAAGCTACGCTTCAGCGCAGCTTATTTAGTGACTCTAACTGCACTATGTTTAACTCCTTGCACGAGGGTCAGTCCCACGTGGAAGTGTTCGGAATAGTCATGACGTCATACGGGATTTTCCAGACCCTCCATGTCCACACATAACCTCTTTTTCTCTTATACTTCTTGGAGATAGCTGTGAATGCGAGGGCATAGCTCCCTTCGCAACGGTGAGTCGTCCTACATTCAAAAGTTATCCTGTAGAATGTGGGGAGAGGATTGCCCTCCATATCGGTACCGTACATAATAACGAGACAAAAATACATGGACTACATATGGTTTGTACCTTGCTGCACCGTTCATTGTCCGAAAAGCGAGTTTCCATATTAACGAGGCGAAAATGCATTGAAAAAGTTTGGTCCTCACAAAAATCATCCATAATTCGGGTTGTCCATATTAACGGGGTCCTTATTAACGAGGCACGACGTCAGAGGACCTTCTAGTTACACCGTGCATGCACAGCATCGCCCTGTGTTACTAAAATGATTTGAAAACAGTATTTCATTTCCTAAGTTCCTAACCCACATGTGACACTGCATAGAAAACCGGTTCAATCGAGAAAACGTGAAAATTAATGTAGCTAAGGTAATTAGGTAGCTGATAGAAAGGAAATTAGTCAAATAAATAATTGGATTATACGCCATCAAAGTAAATTCTGTGTGCAAGACATTGATATACAACATGGTTTTCAAAAGGAACACAGCCAAGCAATAATAACACTAAGCACTTGCCTGCTCAAACACAAGCGACGCTCAAAACTATGAACAATTCGACCTCTGACGAAGAGAGACCCACTAAATTTTTGGTATTAAGACATTGGTGATAGGCCATGACATTTTACGGCTTGTCATATTTTGGCTTGTGTGCTCAAATATCAAAGATAAAAACGCGTAGGTTAAATGGAACATTAGATGAAGCTATAGGATAAGAGTGTAGTCTTAGAAAATAGCGGCACTCAGCTAATGCTTGCAACGATTCTTTGACGCAACGACGCCTGGTGTCTCTGCGTCGTCTGCCACTATCGGCGTTGATTGCCTCTTTCCACCTGAGCAGCAGCACCTGTTGTGGCTATTTGACGTTTTTAATGGGTTAACGAACGCCGACTTCGCTGTTTTATAATGGGGGGGGGGGGGGTATGTTTATTAAGAAAAAAGAAAGGAAAAGTGAGCCAGACGGGGGGAGGTCGGCTTGCTATTCCAAAAAAACAAAAAGGAAAGGGAAAAAAGAGGAAAAGAAAAAAAAGAAAAGGAAAGAAAAGGAAAAAGAGGAACAAAAAACACACAAAACTAAAACTGAAAAATCACACACACGGTCACACAGTCACAAGGCGTTGCCAAGGTTCAAAGCGTGGAGAAAGCGGAGGAGCGCAGTGGTGACGGCCCACTGGGTCGGCTGAAGAACGGGACCCATTAAGGTAGCCAGTGTTATAGTGCCGTAGCCAAGTTGGGTTTAATGGGTGATTCAAGCATGTAATACAAAGTAATCGCAAATATTCTGGAGAAATCGGAAGAGTGGGCACGTTTGTCACGAAACATTTTGGTAGAATCTTATACGACGGGAAATCAAATCACTACTAATGTTCTCTTCAGAAATGTCCTCAGAACAAAGCGACGTCAGTGTTAGCTCGTAAACAATGTCCTATCATTCTATGCACCATCTGAAATACATTTTATCTTTCCTTTTACTTCTTTTTTTTTTTTCGGGCAATAAATCCCCCCCCTCCCCTCGCGTATCGTTGCCAAGAAGACCTGTTTTACCAAAACCGATGAGACACTCCACGTGTCATGTTTGATCCATTCCGTCGGTATGTGCTTGGACACAGATGTGTGGTCGAAGTAGAGTTGATCGGAAACGGCTTATTTCGCCGTTAGCTTCACGCGAGGAAATGATCGCATTTACAGAGTGGGGAGGAGTCGCAGCGCACAGATTGAAGCCGTGATGCGTGCTCACGTTTCTCAATTCTGGAGTCAGGCCACGATAATTACATCAGATTAGCAGTCGATGCATGCCTCTTGCATCTGGGGAATATCACAAACGGCGTTGGTTCACCGCGATCGAAAATCGTGGCGTTACGTTCGGTCACAGGATTCTCTCCTTGGATATTGAAGTGGACTGAAAGAACACCAGCAATATTTTCGAATGGCCGTATTGATGTACGCGAAAGCTTCTCCGTCTCAGAATCATTGCTTGGGGTTAGATTTCCGTCACTGGAATTCTACTAAGGTCATAATATTACAAGTTTCAATGGTGTGATCTGGACCATCGAATTTGCAAGAGCGCAGGATGCATGGTTGCAACGTGGATTGCAAGTTGTTATGCAAGTAATGTTATTTTTTATGTTCTGCGTCCTGCTTCAAATTGTTGCAGCAGGAAGCAGCCACGAAATGCTCCCAGAAAGGCATTCCATGTATGCACGCTTCGAAATTTCAGGTCCGTAACTCAAGCAATGAATTGCCAAATGTTGGAAAGTGTTCCTGCTATTCTTGCGCAGTGGAAGTTATTCTTACGAATATTACGGAACACTAGGAACAGGGTGTCGAACCGCAAAAAATACGGGTTCGGGCTCGGGTTCACGTTGCTTAGATTTTGTTCCGGTTCAGTTCCGGTTCGGCCACGGCAAAAATCGAACCGGTTCAACGTTTCCGTCTTATGTCTCCCATAAAACTGCTTTTATCAGGAAATGCGTGGCTAATATATAGCTTACTGCTGTTGTCTGCATTGACGTTGAGAAAAAGAAATAGAAATATAAAGAAAAAATGGAAACGTAGGCCGCACTGGTGCGACCAGCTGTTCCAGGACGCTTGACGTGTGAAAGCACTGAATGATTTAAAAGATTGACGTTTCTAGTGGTCAGGTACTTCCTTTAGCGAGAGAAAGGAGAAATGGATGAGCACTTGCAAATAGCGTCCACGCTGATGAAGCGGTGTAGTCCTGCTACTTTCTGTTCCCAAAATCTCTTTTTTCACACGCACAGTGCCAGCAGGATACACTTAAAGGAAGCCAAATAAGGTGGACAGCATTTTACAGAGACGACTGTACTTGCCGGCACCCTACACTTGCGGCCTGAATCGATCTGAAATCATACTGAAGCATGTCCAAAATAAGTCTGCCATCCTTGCCCTGTCGGAGCTCACAGCAATGTACCAGTTAATCCACAACACCAAGGAAATGTGTCACGACACAACTGCACCAGCAGCAAGCAGAACTACGTTTACTTTTCAAACCACAACCAATCAAACAGGCACTGTTCTGCGTACACTCCTTCTCCACTTCTCATGTTTCTGACTTGTTCAATTTCTACTGCTCACGTGTAAAGGGAAATGTTGGGCGCTTGCTTAGTAACATATTCGTCCTATAGAGCTACACAACTGGCCTACTCTATTCTAGATTTATTCCGCGTGGCCCTCCTCTCTGAAGAGCAGACGCCGCAGCGCCTGCTTGGGACGCTAGCCGTGGCGCTCACAAGGACAACTGCCCTACAACGTCTTAAAAAAGACGCTGAAAGTATACTTACTATACGTCCTCGTTTCACTGCTAGGCGAAAATTTGTGAAATTCATGGTATGGAGACCCGGGATATGTCCTCGTTCGGGGATTGAGAGGCAGTTGAACTCTTGAAAGATGAAGGTCACTGAAAAGGTTAGCTAGCTGTAGGATTCGAACCCACATCTGGATTGCCGGTCCAGGGCTCTACCAATTGAGCTAAGCTAACACGCCTTCTCAGCGACTTCCAAGGGTGCGTCATCTGAAGGGACAAACCAGTCACTCTCTCTCGCTCATCCTCCTTTCACTCTTACATTTTTGCACACTCATACACACATTCATACGACAGGGATCGACGCAGGCGGCAATTGTTGAACAAGAGAGAACTGATGTTCTGAAGCTGGAACAACATAGAAGGACAAACACATACAAAGCCTCAAGTTGCCAAAGATATTAACGATGAAAGATGAAAGATGAAAGACACTGAAAAGGTTAGCCAGCAGTAGGACTCGAACCCACATCTCCTGGATTGCCGGTCCAGTCCTCTACCAATTGAGCTAAGCTAACACGCCATCTCAGCGACTTCCAGGGTGCGTCATCTGAAGGGACAAACCAGTCACTCTCTCTCGCCCATCCTCCTTTCACTCTTACATTTTTGCACACTCATACACACATTCATACGACAGGGATGGACGCAAGCGGCAATTGTTGAACAAGAGAGAACTGATGTTCTGAGGCTGGAACAACATAGAAGGACAAACACATACAAAGCCAAAGCCAGCTTAGGCTTTTTATGTGTTTGTCCTTCTACGAGGGTGGTTCCATAAGTTTCCGGCCCGAGGTAGAAAATGCGCGCGAATTTGAAAATGCGATTAAGGATGCGTGGCGCCATCTGTTGGAGGGCCGGAGCACCACCCTCTTCGTGCTTTTGTCGGTTGGAGAGCGGCATTTTAAACAGCCAGTGTGCACTCTTCAGTTAAAATGAAAAAAAATCGAGTACCGCGCTGTGATAAAATTCTTGACAAAAGAGGGACTTTCGCCTAAAGAAATTAAAGCGCGACTGGACAACGTGTACAGGGAAGCCTCTCCGTCGTATACACAACGGTAAAAGACTGGGCTAACCAGTTTCGACTGGGGCGATAGTCCATTGAAGATGATCCACGCGATGGTCGTCCAGTGGAAGTGGTGACACAAGAAAATTTGTCTCTTGTCAAGGAGGAAGTGCTGAGCGACAGGCGTCTGAAGGTGAAGGAAATCTCAGAAAGGCTGGGGCTTTCCAAAACAACCGTTTTTCGCATCATCGGCGAGGGCCTTCACATGAAAAAGGTCAGTGCGAGATGGGTGCCACGACTTCTTTCGTCAGTTCAAAAGCAACAGCGCGTCGTCAGTGCCAAAGAGTTTTTGGAGCTCTGTCAAGAGAACGAAGAAGAAATATTGAAGTCAATTGTCACAGGGGATGAGACTATGGTGCTCTACTATGATCCTCTTTCGAAAAAGGAGCCGATGGAATGGCGCAAACCAGGAGAAGCACCCCAAACAAAAGCCAAGGTCACACAATCCACAAAGAAGATTATGGCAACAATATTTTGGGATTGTCACGGGATCCTCCTCATCGACTTCAAAGAAAGGAACACCAGAGTGAATGCGACTTATTATGCTTCACTCCTGCACCGGCTGCGAGACGCCATCAAGGAAAAGAGGCGCGGCAGGTTGAGTCGAGGTGTCCGGTTGCTCCAGGACAATGGCCCCTGTCCACACGGCTTCTGTTGCCAAGCTGCACTAAAGGAGTGCGGCTTCGAAGAAATCCACCACCCACCCTACAGTCCAGACTTGGCACCGAGTGACTACTTCCTGTTCTCGAACTTGAAGAGGGATCTCAGAGGACGGAGATGTCAAAACGATAGTGAGGTGCAAGAGGCAGTTTTCCAGCATTTTGCGGACAAAACTTCGGGCTATTTTTTCAAGGGTATAAGAATGCTGGTTGAAAGGTGTCAAAAGTGCACGAAGTTAAGGGTGACTATGCCGAAAAGTGATACACTTGTTTCGTCTCTATGACTCTTAAAAGTTGGTCGGGCCGGAAAGTTATGGAACCACCCTCGTATGTTGTTCCAGCCTCAGAACATCATTTCTCTCTCACTTGAACTCTTATCCTGACTTCTTTTACGTCCGAACCGTTTTGTTGCGAACAGGTTACCGCTATTATTTTCCGGTTCTGCTCCGGTTCGGGCTCGACAGAGTCATGAAAATTTCGGTTCGGGTTCGATTCCGGCAAAAATAACGGTTCGGGTTCGGTTCGACACCCTGATTCGGAGGCGCTCTTACAAGCTATGTTTCTATGTATTGAAGGAGTCTACCTGTGACAATAGAAGTCTTAATAGTAACAATGACAATGACAATTGTTACCATGACAATAATTTTTGTCGTTACGTTATATAGCTAGAGCAGCTTTAATGCCATTCCAATAAACAGAGAAAAATCAAACATCAAAGTTCGAACGATTTCTCAAATATACACGTTCACTATAGGAACATCACAGCCTGCATCATCGTATCTCTATTTGTGTGTGTGTGTGTGTGTGCATGGTGTCCTGCTCTAAGGAGAACTATGTTACTTAGTGCACAACATCTTCACATCTTTATTCTTTTTGTTTAGACTGGAGTTTCCGCAACCGTATACTTGTCTCTTATCCTTTTCGCATACTGTACGTTTTCGATTAAGTCTTGTTCTATTGCGCTGGAGCACAACGATGCACCAGATAATGCCATTCTCAAAGACCATGAAGCGTATACGTTAACCACACTCTTCTAGATTTATACTGCGTTGCCTACATGTAGCGGAAAAGCGGTTTCATTCCTATCGACTTTTACACAGAAAAAAAAAAAAAACAATAAAAGAAAGGAAGAAAGAAAAGAGGAGAAAAGGGAAGCTGCTCTCAGTGTCTGCTTTCCTTCCCGTTGTTTTTGCGTATTTCGGCTTCGGCTGGAGAACTGTTTCCAAGCAAGGACTCGTTACGAATCCTCTTGGCAATATTGAGTGTAGCAGCAGTTTGATGCATCGGAGTTCATAAAGTATTTATTTGGAAGTCAAGTGCTGCCGGGTTTGCCTCGTTGTAGGGGGAGGAAATATGACTAATTCATTACCCCCTCCGTATCATGTTAATAGTACGGTTGTCTAAAAGCATCTGGCCAATTCTTAAGAGTACCCGCAGTCATTAGAAGACTCCTGAATACCGCAGCGGGACGTGCTTAAGTGTATGAAGGAGCGGGGATATATGTTTATTACGGGGGGAAAAAAAGGAGGGAATGGTTAAGTGTATGAGATCTCTATAAAAGCATATAGAATGAAATTTTGTGGTTCTCTCTTCCGCGTGCATGCGCATATGCGTATGTATGCGTACAGCAGGGCCTTGCTGCCGGTATGTTTGTAATGAGAATAAATGTCAGCGCGTCTGATGTTGACGCTCTTTGTTGTTTTTCCACCTGAAAGAGAATTTATTATTATGCCGCCAGGAGTCGTTTCTTCTTCTTCTCTTCTTTTCTTTTTTTTTTTCAAACCGACGTTGACTATAGCTGGCTAGTTGTACTTCGCACGAGGATGGAGAATACTGGCTATGCCCATTTTTCCTTTCTTTCTTATATGAGTGCTTGAGTAGCATGGGCTAGTTAATGAAGCCATCTTCTCCCCCCTCACCCCTCTCCCCCGGAAGCCTGTGAGCCTCCTTCACAGCTCAGCGCTCAGCTGTCTCAAGGTCAAGAGTGTGTGTCCTGCATTCATACGCGCACCGTCCTCATCACTTTTAAAGTGAATATTTCGAAATACAAAGTTGTTATTTAAAGAAATGTAATTGATAACAGTACAAACATCAGCAAGAAACATGATAATCACCTGTTCCGCCGAAGAGAACATCGTGTCGCCCATAAACTTTCATACGGAACATTACCTTCCTAAGCCTAACGATGATTGGTTTTAACAACGTTTATTTTGAGGGCGTGTATTTTTAAGCGGTCCATTTCTGAAAATGGACTTTGAAGGGTGGAATTTTAAGCGTGGATTTGTTTATGTTTTATTTTAAAAGATTTATTTCGGCGTACAGCAGCAACATCTCTATAGCTCAGCTTCGTATACTAAAGAAATCATATTTGTGTGAATTCTGTTTGCATTCAAGCGGAAGCGATTCAACAACAACTTTATTTAAGTGGAGTGGAGAGTGTCATCGCCAGGGGCGATTGGGAACGATTCACGTTTCATATCACGTTCGTTAACTCCGACCGTCGCTTTTGGAGGACAGAACGGTCAGGGTTTCTCACGTCGAAAGGGCGCATAGTTGGCAGCAAGGGACGACGACAGCCTCTTCATATGAAACTTCGGTGAACACTTTTTATGAAGTGCCATTGCTTCAGCCGCGCACAAGCCTGATATGAAGGTATATTATGCATTTCAGAGGAACTCGCTGCAGAACCAGAGCCTGAACCACGACCCGCTGAGTCAAAGGGTGGAGAAACTTCACTGACAGTAAAGTGTATCGCTGGACCACACAAGGTTAGTGACGAACGTCTCTAGATCATGTTTGCTTAGATGGAACACAAACGATGGTTTTCATTTGATTTATCCAATACAGTAGAGTAGCGGGGACAATCAATACCAAACATAGAAAGGTATAGAAAGCCCAGCTAACTGGAAGGAAATGTTGAGGGAAGAGCCTCAGGACGAAAGCCGACGATATTTTGAACACATATTAGCCAGAAGAAGAACAATCCCTATGTCCAAAATGTTGGCCACTCTCGCCCAAGGCTTTTCTCTTAATAGCACAAAACATATGTGTTTTGTATTGGCAGTCTCTAATTCCGATTTTAATTCCCTGTTCGCAATAAATCTCACATTACAAGATTAAGACATTAATCGAAACACCAGGTAGGGTCGAGCACTCTTTGCAACGCTTTTTTGAAGGGAACGCAAAGCACGAAGGTAAAATTGTGGCGTTCTTCAGTGCGAGCTTTTTGAAACACTTCCACAATTGCGTAAACGAAAGGTAACAATAGGAACAACAATAGGATGCTCCGATTTGCAACTGAATGATACATTTGGAAATGCGTTTCTTCATAAACCTGATACTGCAACATTACCAACGTGCGTGACCTGTGGCGTGGGCTAAGATTCTCTGCGAACTCTGACAGAGCTCTATCGCTCCTGCGCCTGAAACGCCTCGAGATATGGGCCCAACCAGTGAGGTATACATAAAAAATTCGCGGCTCTCAACCATACCGCAGAGAATGATATGGCTGAACGCGTATGGGAGATCAAGAAGCTCATCCTTTTGCACCGATATCGTACAGGATCTCCCTGGTTCTCGACTTATCCCACTAGATCCCGTGTGAGTATTTAAGGCACCACACAAACAAGAAATACTGGAGACTCTTACGTATACCTTTTTTTCTGGCTAGGTATGTTTACATATACAGGTTAGCTACCTATAAAAGTTTACCCAGCATGGCTACCATCTTAAGTATTTTTCCATAGAGATTTCGAGGTTTTTGGTTTCAACTCTGGATTGACGTTGAACCGGTTTAAAATTTACCAAGATGAAAAGTACCAATTAGAGTTCACCGCGAACACAGCAATTTTCCACCTGCATGGAGTAATTGGTGAGTACGGCGCGCCGTTTTGGGCAAACCTTTATAGGTAGCTACCCTGTATCTTATGACTATGTTTGCCTTTCAGTTTGAGCTCTTAGCTTTAAGCGTCATGACGTAGACGAATCCGCAGTTGTGAAACCGCCATCTCCGTATCTTGTCAGTCACAAAAAGAAATTAGAAAGTGTTCAAAGAAAAGGGCTCGGATCATTCATAGGGATTTTCGCACGACCACATCTGCTTCTGGGCTGTGCCGCCGAGCAAGACTGCCTCCAATAGAACTAGAATTCAAGCCATTACGGCTTAAATACATTTTCCAACTACTCAGCAGCTTGCGCTTGCTTGGTCAAAGACACTATGGGTTCAGAGCATAAACATCACCTTCATTTACAAGAACCCTATGCCCGGACAGATGTGTTTAAGAATTCTTTTTTCCCCAAAACAGTTCACGACTGGAACAGTCTTTCAGAGAGTGTTGTTAATGCAAGAGACGTTTCCGCTTTGATACAAAAGTTGGAATGTTTGTTATATGCCGGCTGACTCCTGTAACAACTCCCGTCAGCGGGTCAACAGCATCCTAAATGAATAAATAAAATGCTGTCCAACCAGCCTGCCAGGGCCTGCCGGCTGCCCCTCTCACCCCCTCCCCCATCGGAACGGCTCTGGAGGCGAGGGTTCTACACGAAACTTATTACAACAGTACATTGCGTTTTGATGTCTCTCCAGAACGCACACACGTATAGGTTAGATTATGGTTAGGTGGGAGATTCACCGCCGAACAATGCCCCAGAACACACACACACACACACACACATAAAGATACGATGATGAGATGGGGCTGATGCCGGCCAGCAGGCTGGGCGCTGCCCCAGTGCTATGTGTAGCTAATGTGAGATTATGATGGAGATGAGGAATCCGGTAATCAAAGCAGGGTGGAGAGGCCTGTTGACGACAGGAAATCCCACAGGGGACGGAGACCATGGTGCATATGAACGGTACTGGACCATTGGCCCAGCACCTTGCCTATGGTAAATGGGCGGTGATCGAATGCATGCAGTCCGTGCTGCAAGATCTCGCGCTCCCTCTGGTAGTCAGGACAGTCCATAAGTAGGTTCAAACTAGTAAAGTAGGTGGTGCAGGTCAGCGCGCACATTGCATGATGCACAAAGGTCCGATGGCGCACGGCCAAGACGCTGCCTCATAACTTGTGTAAATGCAACATTCAGCCGTATGCGGTGAAGAAGGGATGCGTATAGTGTCGTGAAGGGTGATGAGGGAGCGACAGTGAGAGAGACGGATCCACTTCGTGGAGCAGAGAGTAGGGTGTAATATCATGCAGTCACTGTGATCTTGTCTTGTCTTCAGAGATAGCACGGACGAGGGCCTGACGATCACCTTTGGACAAGATGATAGAGTGCGCTGAATATATCTGATGACCCCGTAGGGTAGCCCGGTCAGCTTCTTCATTGCCAGGTATACCGACATGACCAGGTACCCACTGTAATACTATGCAGTGGCCCAGGTCCAGCAGCTCCTTGTAAATTTCAAGTACGTCAACAACAATGGACATGAGAGGACCGCGAATGCCCATTGTTATGAGGCATTGGAGAGCAGCCTTTGAGATCTTGCGCATGGCAAAGAGCAAAGTATGCAGCTCAGCACATGTTGACGACGTCGGGTGCGAGAGACGGGAGATACCAGTTATTTCTTCGGACAGAATAATATAGGCACATGCGGAGCTGGTTTTTGTGGACGAGCCGTCCGTAAAAACAGGAGTAAAGCCTGCATACATCTCGTTCATCATATCCAATGTGAGCGCCTTGGACACACTTGCAGCGACATCATTCTTTCTGTAGGGGGGGCTCGAGCCCCCCCACCTGCCACGGACCGACCCACGCAGGTCGTGCAATTCCGAGGAGAACATAATATATGGGGGAGGGGGGGGGGGGGGGCTCGGTGTGACGATCGCGAAAGTTCTTGCAGTTCATGGCGTCTATCCAAGCAGCACTCTTGAATGGTTTTCTAAGTATGAGCTTTTCAAAATACTCCCAATCCCTTGACACCACCTCATTGCTCATGACAGCCTATACATGTAATCGTATTGTGAACGTCCAAATCAATTATTTTCGTCCCTTTTTTTTTCATCCTGGCGTGCATGTACTGCTTCGGTAATCGCTGCGAGATCGAACGGTGTCGACGCGCTGCGGAGAAACGATGAAGTACCGTAGTGTGGGTTGCTTCCTCGCGTCGTCTGCTTTTCCACGTTTATTTTCCGCGTTCAGTACAGTAGGTGGAGCATTGGGGAACCGAACAGTATCGTACCATCGCGACACAAGTGATCTTCCGGTGAATATACGCAAAAATTGCCGAAAAGAACTACCAGCCAGCGTGTTATCCACACTAGAAAGGTGACGGTGTCGTCCCCTATAGGTCGATCTCCAGCGAATAGCCGATTCAATTTTGTTCTGACTTGAAACGACTCGTAGAAAAACGTGTCGATGAGAAAGAGTGTCTATATCCTGAACAATGGGCACGATAATGTTATTCCGTGAAAGGCTTTTCTCCTCGGCGATTTACTGCTGCGGGAATTGGCGATTAGCGGCAATGAATCGATTCCGCGGGCGGGTTTTCAGGAAATCACGGAATAGCTAGCGCCTCGCTTACTTGAAGGGCTGGCTAATGGTTACGTCGATTTTATGTTCGGTATAAAAGCATGTGATCACTTTCGAAATGGGTTGTTTGGAGTGAATAAACGTTGCGGTTACTAGAGATCCTAGCAGAGACCTTCAAAATAGGTCTTGGTAGACCAAGTAAACGGGTCTGATTGAGCTTGCCTTTGGGAACTCGCAATTCTGCATTTCACCTGAAGGCAGCAAAAGAGAAGTGCAAGCGTGGTACTGTCCAATGACAAAAATGTATGATCTATAGAAGTTGATTGCTTTATGCGGATCACCTGTTACTTCTCTTACGACTGGCCTCTCTGATCTGCCAGTATCTTATACTTTATTTTTATTTTGTTTATTCACTTATTTATTTATGGTTGCCACACGCACAAAAGAGTTCCCTCTGTTGAGATTGTGATAATAATCGTGCGAGTACTTTGAGATATTTCACAATCAACAACAACAACTAGATACTGATGGGGTGTTTCATCGCGGCAGTGCGGTACCCTACCCCATTGCACGTGGGATATTATATGAAGATGACGAGAGGAGGAGGAAAACACGCGAACACACTAAACCGTCTGAAGCAACATAATGGGCGACAGGAAGTAGGAGATATTTCATAGTAGTTATTCTCCGGTGAAATCGCACATCTGCAAATGCATCTCGGTAAGCAGCAGAAGATCTTTGTTGTTACAGAAGATGCAGTGCAGTCACGGCCGTACAGTACACACAGTACTTACAGTACAGTCACGTGTGTGCAACGTCGTGTACCAATCAACCGTGCCCTCCGACGAGTTTCGGGAACCTGATGTCCAGGTACGAAGTCAGTCTGGCAAACCACTACCTGACTGTAGGGGACGGCGTACACACGCGCCACAATTTTCTTACGCTGTGTGGATACCATTAACCGTTTCCCAATTACTGTACATGTGTACATGTACAGAGCGCGTGTGGTTAATCCAATCCTCTTCATATCTCGTTATCAAGTGCTCGAATCCCCAGAAGCGTGATTTTGGCTGTAGAACGATGCCCCTTATCTCGAAAGAAATTACGCTTGCGGTATCGCCGTGTGCCTCTCCCCGTTTCAGACGCTTTTTCCAGTATTCTCGAACCGCCGCGCTTCATATCACACTCGTGAAGGATATTTGACCCTTTTGTTAGTTCGGAACCAACAACTTCTATGTCTGTTTTCTGACAGGTGCGCGATTCGGAGGCTATACGCTCGTCAAGAAGCGGCTACTCAGAGGGACACCGTGTCGGAAGCATTTTCACAAACTGTTGCGTTGCCAGTGGAATTACAAGTGGTGTGTCTTCACACGACAGTGCGTGCCAAGCAGTGTCCAGAAAGTGTAGTGACGATGCAAAGACAATCCAGACAGGCAGCAATGGGCATGGAAGGAAAGGTGAGCATTCATTCGGACCTTGGACAGCATGCTATTACATTACCATGGTCAACTGAAACTCTACGTAACAACAGAATTTTAGGGGGCCGGACAAACCACCCCCCTAAATCAAGGAGGGAAACGGCACTATAGTTTCGGAATCGACCTGGACGGAGTGCGAAAGTTCCTCTAACGCCGCTTCTGATTTGATCAACGTAAGGCCGAAAATCCGCCGCGAATTAGTAGAGTAGTTTCCGTGCAAGTTGGTGTAATGCATGGTAAGGCAGATACTGCGTCTCTGGAAGTAGGAGACAACGCCACACTGACAAGTCCAATCAGGAAGCGCCCTTTGCGACAGGCAGGACGGCTGGCGTCTGCAGGTCGCGGAGAGTCTGTGATCATGTCGTGAAATGTCACTTCTGGGCTAGTGTGGGTATGTACCAAGAAACCACTTAGTATGTTGCGGCACGAACGCGTAGGAGACAAACGCGGACACAATCGCCTGCACTGCGCTCCCATTCGTGTGCATGGTTGACGTCCTAATGATATTATAGGAGTACAGGGGGCCACCCAAAATATTTTCAGTTTAAGACTTCCGATGAAAGTATATGCCTCAATTTGCCGATCAGCGCAAAAGGTTTCGATGCATGCAGTGTTTAAAAAAAACGTTAAAAAACGTACATAAACAGAGCTGCGCTCGTTCACTCTCGACTCGCCCCCCGGGGTGTAACGAGAATGAGAAGGATGACCTATGACGGCATAACGTCTGCGTGGTCAGTCGAGGTCAGCGTCCGTCTTTTTCTTTTTGTGCGTGAGGGCTTTCTTTTGCAGTCGCTAAACCTGTTCCCGCAGGGGAGATTAGGAATAAACCTCTACCCGAGAAATGTAATCATGACGTTGGTAGACAGACTGAAACGGAAACAGATCGGAAAGGGAGGGCTGGGTTCCACGAATGGGCATTTGTTCGCTGCCTCCTATAGACCAGTTTGCGCGCCTGACGTCACACTCTTGTGGTGGCGCTGGAGTCAGCAGATCGTCTGCTTGGTGTGGGCAATACAGCAATCAATTTGAGTGATAGTTTTCATGCAAAGTGGGCATGCCGCAAAGCCGTGTATCCTTCGGGTACACAACCCGATGAGGAAAGGGTGGCGAAATGACTTTTCGTTAGTTTCTGCGAAACGCAGAACGGAGAAATCGTTTTTGTGCGTTTGCACCGTTTTGATTACTTAAACGGAGAGATTCCCTGACATCGCCTTTGTGAGATTCCCTCACGGTACATTTTGTTATGTAATACATGTTACACGATAATGCAATACATGTTGTAATAAAGGACGCTAACATGAATCTGTGCACGGTAGCGAATCAGCGATGTTTTCAGAAACGCCCCGATCAAACAGCTCTCCTATAAGGTGAAGTAACTGTGTGCTTTCGGCTACTTGTTCGCTTGCACAGTATCAGCAGTGAACCGGCTGGGCGAAAATATTAGATTAACTACAATGAGATTGTGATCGGCGGCATGTTCTGTGGCTGGGCTGTCCGCTTGTCGATGTGCAGCGCAGCGGTGTCGATCTGTGTCGAAGGCAGCGCAAAGGGATCGTCATGTTGTATACCGTTCATAAACAACTTCGTCTTGTAGCAACGCTTGTCTCATTCCTTCAGAGCTCTAAATTATTCTGGTATTGTGGAAGGAGATAATCGATAGCAGTGTAGCAGTGGCAACACGGCTGATGTCGCACTTGCGGAAAGCATTCGCACGCTGCGTTCAGTGTGTTTTGCCCACACCAACCCCGCGCATGCGCAGATGGCGCCGATTGTTTGTAAACAGTAAAGTGGTCTATTGAAAGAAAACTAGGGCCGAAGGTCGCGTCCCTTTCAGAGACCATCGTAATCCCCTCAAGACCGTGGCTTTCGGGCCCGTTCTTGTACGCCACTAGCTTTGAACGTAGTTCAACTCTACCAAATTAGTGGCGCTGTCGAACACTATGACGTCATTAGTTTACAAACAGGTAGAGGTCTATTGAAAGGGTGACCGTGGGCATGGAAGATATTATTTCGGGAGTTTCCCTGTGCGCAGTGCTTATTCAGAGACATGAACAGCTGACTAGCAGACGAAACCCTGAATTTTAAATTCAATTTCTGCGGTCATGGACCTTTTCCGAGTAAGCATATGCACATGCTCAGCCACCTGCAGTCGGCTGCCATGTCAGTTTGGGGTAGGTAGTCTGTATCAAGTTTGCGCGGAAGTTCGAGGCCGACACTTGACGACGCTTTGTACTCTAATCAGCACAATACGCTTTCATTTTCTCCGCATTCTTTCCGCAATCTTCTTTTGCTACTTTCACCCTCGGCGTGCCAGTCCGAAAAACGCCCCTCGCTCATTCCAGGTTAAAATACGGCGTTTTGCATTCCTTACGCCAGGGGCGACACGTAGTACATAGAAATGGTCCATTGTGATTTTGTGGGGTGAATTACTTCTCATGGTGTATTTTACTGGCCTACTTATCAGTTTTATAGAAAGAAAACGGGGTGTTAACAATGACTTCTGTGCTACTTTAAAACCGGGATAAAATCATAACCCCAGAGCTGGGTACAAGGTGATGTCGATTTTTATCGGCTTTAAGATGTGTGACCAATCCGCCCAACTTTTAAATCCTTTTAATGTCATCGTGATGTTACTATCGCTGGTACTTCCTTAGCTGCAGAGGTAGTGCGAATCTTTAAACTTCGTTTATTTGACATGCAAGCTGTTTTCGGAAGATAAATTTGGCCAAGTAGGTTGCGAAGCTGTGCGAAATATTACCGTATCGATCTCATACGTATGTTCCCAGATGCTACAATCCCTTTAAAGCAGCCACGCAGGAAGTGTCGACGGAAAACTGCACTTTGTTTGCAAAGTTTATTCGTTGGCGTTGTTTGAGTTGGCTTCGTTTATTTGAACCAACACACGGAACACTGGGAGTTAAATATGATACAAAGGTAAACAATGTGTAAAAGGTAGACAGGTATGAAATGAACAGCACTGACTCAGAAATTGGCTGCATCTTTGAGCCCTTTGTGCTAAACGCGTTTAAATTTTCATAGCGCCAGCGTTGGCGATATTTTTTCGACGAAACTCTCTTCGGAACGCTATTGATTTTTTATTGAAAGTCTTGTAACCTTTCGTAAAATCCTTTAATTTTTTTGCATTGTTACTGCGGCCTGGTTCCGGCGTACCGCAAACACAGCCGGGTGTGCATGTGGCGGTGGCACTGTCACGTGGTCTTCTAAAGCTACGGACAGACCAACACGGTGGCTGGCCCTATAACGCAAACCAGCAATGACATTTTATTAGGACCAGGATATGGAGTACTGGGGAGGGGGGGGGGGGCGAACGAGGCTCTGCAGGCAGACAAGACGAAGTGGTAACCTGGCGACACGAAAGAAGTGGACAGGACGGACTCGAAACCCAACGATGACATTTTATTTGTACCAACCCAGCCTGGCTCAAATAAAACATCATTTCTGGCGTTTGAGTCCGTCCTGCTCA